>NC_064619.1:216398425-216703084 GCF_023898315.1 Schistocerca nitens
AATAAGGTTTGACATCGTTGTAATATTAATTTTCATCGTTGTAGCACTACATTGCCCCCTTGGATGTACAGTCACACTTGTTTGACTGGACATCCAAGCAGGCTTATTTTCCTTGTCTGTTCTGTTTAAAGTTCACTGTGTTCTTTCACTTGGAAGCATGTGATTTGTTTACTTTTAAGCCTCAGGGATTTTGAGTTACGCTCCCCCATTCGGGCAAAGGCCAACGGGGAAAACCCCGGAAAAAAACCACGGCGGAGCGAGCACATCTTCCATACCCTCTTTTTTAATTTTCAACATTTGAATATTCACTTCGTATGGCATTTAATAATGGTACAATTTCGTTATAGTGCTGCTGGTGACGACGGCTGGCGACTTGGTGTACTGCAACACCGATGTCTCGCCCCATCAGGTAAGCCTGTGATGGACTGCGATGACTTGGCAGGGTGCCGCAAGGGATGACGGATGATGTCACTGCAGTATGCTGCCCTCACCGACACATGTGCTCAGCATCCCAGCATACAGCCACATGAAACTCAAACAGCAGTATCAGTTCCTTAAATTAACATCTAAATTACATCATATTTCACGCACTCTTTCACTCAACAAGAAGAATGTGGTTTTTTTGTGAGGTGTTCGACTGTTTGTGAGGTTCTTTATCATGATGCAAGTCCATTCGTCCTTCCGACGTAACTGACTATCTGCAATTAAAGGTTCATGTAATTACGTTCCAACATTGATACAGTTCTGCAGCGGGTTTAATGATATAGTCAGTAGCAGTTCCCAACACTGTTACGACTGACCACTGTTGCTGACTGATCGATAAAAAAACTTGCTCTTGAGCTTTAGTTTGCCTGGAATGTTACGTCCACGCATGTGGTCCCAATAACACTCTGAATACTTGGCATTACTAAACACTCGTAGCACAAAACTTGAAAACGAAATCATGGTAACACAACGCACTCATTGAGCGTCCACTTTTGTGTTAAATTCCACTCTTTCGCCAGTGAAATAAAGTTCGTACGCGCAGAGGATAATGTTCACAGGAAGTCTTTGTGCATAGGTCATCTGTGACATGTTCACTCCACCACGTAGTCACTTAATGACAGTTATCAAGTCTGACAGGGTAAAGTCCTCGTGCTACCCATAAGAATGTCTTTACACAGTCTAGTTACATAATGATAAATAACTGAATGACTGTACATATCAGATGAAGTACATAATTGTAGTCATTTACAATATAAAAGCAAATCCTAAGTCATATATTTTCTCGAAAAGGTGCTCCTGGGCTTACAAAGAATTGTGCAGTGATAAACACAAGTCTGTATATGTTTGTCTGTGTAATGATCTGTTCAGTCATGGACAACATCTTGTTCGACCTGGTTGATAGCTCATGCAAGTCTGAGCACTAACTTACGGTGGAAAATTTGTTACACCTATACGTAACTCGCGTAAACTTTACATGTTGTAAGTGTATCCTGTACACAGTCTGAAAGAAAAAAAAAACATAACCTGCTCACCCTAGTGAGTTCAAAATAGTTAACAATCAACAAAATGAAACGTTTATTTTTTTAAGTCACTATATCCTACTGTTGTGTGAAATATGCGGTTCTGTTCACTGTTCGTAGTTTCACATGCATAAGTTCCTGAAAGTTTACTAAATCTCAACAAGTTTGTATTATGTTTGATTAAGTGTCTTAGGGTGGAATTATCTTGAAGCAATTCTTCTTCTCCTTGCTGCAGCTCGGCGTCCTCTTCTCCGTCGAACTGGAGCTGAAATTTTCTTACAACTACCTGGTATTCTGAGAGTCTCTTCCTCCAAGCAGTACTGATGCTTCCAATGTTGTATGTTCCTATTCTCCCACACGCCACATCGCAGTGTGTCCATTAATTAATAATTGTCACTTAGCCTACTCGCACAGTACTTGAGTCTTTGATGTTTGACTTCACCTCATTACGACACCTGTAAAAGCTCATTTACTGTACTTAAGATACATATCTTTTCAAGTCTTTGTGATTGTATAGTACTTTCTGTCTATTTGAGTTGGGATGGACCAAGAAAGAACTATTTTTATGTGGTGAGCCTAAGATCACAAATGGTCCTGAATATAACGGAAACCACTTCTTCATTTTTCTCTTTAATAATGACGACTTCGGATAATTCCTTACTAACACCATATCTACCACATTAAATTTTTGAGTATTCTGTGGTCTCCAGTTGTGTGATTCTTGCCGTTTCTGTGCATTCTCGTATAGTGTGACTAATGCTTGTCTAACTTTGTCCTCCCAATCTTCCGGTTCGGTATTTAGTTTTGGAAGTGGGTTGACCCAGCTATTGTTCTCTTTTGTTTTTAATGTGAGTTCTGCTGGAGTAAAACCTGTCGATAAATGTGGTATGTAGTTTACAACACTTTCAAACGGCTCTATGTATTCTAGCCACTTAGTTTGTTTAGCTGAGCAGTACGTTCTCACAAAGCGATTCAACTCGCGGAACACACGTTCCGTGGGATTACCTTGGGGGCGGAACTTCGAAATGAAAATTGGTTTTATATTATGTTTCTCTAAGAATTTCTTCCAAGTAACACTCGTAAAATTTGAGAAATTGTCAGAAAGTAATGTTTCTCGCGTTCCGAAATGAGGTATGTAATCATTTTCTAATTGGTTTATTATCGTTCTCGTGGCTGTTTTTTTTTTTTTTTTTGTAGCAAATAGCTTTACAAACTTAGTAAAGTTATCTAGCACTGCTACGAGGTATTTGACCCCTCCTCTGGCAGTTGGCAGAGGTCCAGCGATGTCAATACTTAAAAATTGTCGCGAAGCAGTTGGAACAATTGACTCCATTAATCTCTGCGATGATAAAGCACACGACTTTACGCGCTGGCAAATGTCACATGCTCGCATCATCCGTAGGGTCTTTCTATACATGCTATTAAAATGACAATACCTTCTTAGTTTCGCCAGGCACTTCCTTGAACCGAAATGACCCCAAACATTATGTGTATATATTATTAACTTTTGCTCACATTGCTGCGGAATGCATATTAGCCAGTTTCGTGAATCCTCATGTCTTCTAAAGAATAACACATCCTGATGTAACATGTAATATTTATGCAATTTCGAAGTAGGATCCGTCCTCAGTTGATCCTTGATCTCGTGCCAAATATTATCTATATCCTGTTTTTGTGCCATATTGTTACACATGTCTAGAAAATATTTACGATTTACATTGTCCGCCATTAGTAACTCTTTAAATTCCGATGCTTGCTCTGTGAGTTCACTAAATTGAGGTAAACCTTGGGGTAGCCTAGACAAAGCATCTGCCACAATATTATTACTTCCTTTGATGTAAATAATCTGGAAATCATACTCCTGCAACGCTAACGTCCATCTTGCCAAACGTGCATGGAGAAGTTTACAGGTCAGCAGGAAACTCAAAGCCTGATGATCACAGTATACCCGAACGTGTCTACCATAAACATAATAATGAAATTTGCGAAACGCCCATACCACTGCCAATGCTTCAAGCTCTGTGGTGGAATATACGCGTTCGCATTCCGATAATACACGACTTGTGAAAGATATTATTTTTATTTGCTCGTGTCCGTCTACTGTTTCTCTTTGAAATAAACACGCACCTAACCCAGTACATGAAGCATCTGAGGTTATGCAAAAATCCTTACTGAAATCTGGATGGTACAAGATTTCAGCATTTAACATGCAATGCTTGATCGTGTCGAAATCATGTGCACACTGGTCAGTCCACACCCACGGCGCATTCTTTTTCAGAAGCCCCAATAGATGTTCGCTGTTAAGCCATTGATTAGGCACGAACTTTCGGAAAAAGGATACAAGACCCATATATGCCTTTAATTGTCTTTTGTTGGCCGGATATGGACAATTTCTGATAGCCTCGAGTTTCGTACTACCCGGGAAGATTCCTTCTGATGATACTATATGTCCTAGAAACTTTATCTCTGTCTTTCCAAACTTGGACTTCTTAAGGTTAACCGTAACACCTGAAAGTTCAAATCTGTGTAACACCAAGTTAATTAGTTTGATATGCTCGTCCCACGTTGGTGAAGCAATCAATAAATCGTTCACATAGACAGTAACTTGCTCTAACAAATCCGGGCCTAGGACAGTGTTAAGCGCATTAATAAAGACTCCGGCACTGACATTCAATCCGAATGGCAATACTCTGAATTGATAGCTTCTTCCTCTATAAATAAATGCTGTATATTTCCTAGATCTTGGCGTTAAGACCACCTGCCAGTATGACGCGCGGAGGTCGAGGCTTGATAGATACTTTATCCCATGGAACTTCTGTAATAGTTCTTCTAGATTCTCAGGCCGCGTACTGACAGGCATAATAATTTGATTAATCCGGCGAGCGTCGAGAACCAACCTTACGCTTCCATCGGATTTCATTACCGGTAAAAGTGGGTTACTATATGGTGATAACGAGGTCTCAATAATTCCCCATTCCAGCATTCGTCTAATTTCTTTTGTTACTGCTTCCCTTTTCGCGCTGGGTATTGAGTACGTTTGATGACAGTAAATTTCATGGGGAAACACTTGCATGTCGTACACGTAACCTTTAATTAGTCCAGGTTTTTTCAAAAATACTTTACGATAATTAGTAAGTGTGTCTAATAATTGCTTTTGTTGCAGACTGTCAAGACCAGAGGATTGTTGTACTTTTTCTACTATTTCAGAGAGGTGGATATTCTCCTCGTCCTTCACATCTTCCACGACCGGGAATGTACTGCAATTGAAGCTATCTTGAAGCCGCCATAAATGTGCGCGAATCGGTTCTATCTTTAAAATTTGACAATATTTGCCATGCAATTCTTTGGTCTTTACCAAGTATAACCTGACTCTCGTGTCACTGAAACACATGCTGCATTCACCCTTTGCGAGATCGATTACAGTTTCCGTCTCTCGCAAAATATCTAATCCGAGGAGACAGTTCACGGCTAAATTCTTTACAATAAGGAAGGTGCACTCTTTGGCTCCCATTCCAAAATTAATACAAATCCGTGTCTGTTCCCGAAGTAGTTGGGCTTTCTGACTAATGGCTCCTGTAACTCGACAATTAGTGACTGGAAAAACCGGAATCTTTCTAATCTTCTTTAAGTGATGAAAGAACGATTCATTCAGCACAGAAACAGATGCTCCAGTATCTAAAATCACCGTAGTTTGAATACCATAAATATCACAAACTAGAGCTGCTTGCACAACTTCCCGTTCAAACAAATTACACTTCTTCCGAAAATCTTGACATAATTCCTCTCGTATATCGACTCCGTCATTATATCTTAACATCTGCGTAGTTGAACTACGTTGCTGAGTAACATCAACAGAATTATTCCTACACACTGCATCTTTTGCGTCGTTCGACCCGATCGCTGCTGATTCTATGCGACACACATTTTCATTGTTACTGCAGCTGGTTGTCTGCACGCTTGGTTGCGCGTTATTACTATCATCATTCATGCAAGTGCCCCCTAGACACCCTGCGACTGACACACGGGAGCAGAATGTCGTCGCATCTAGTTTGACTGACTGGTACTGGTTGATGGTTGCGGTTCACTTACCTCAATGATCTTGATATTTTGATTCGGTGGTTGCCATGGCTGCGCATTCATATGCTGCTGCATGTTATTTGACATATTTGTATTGTACGGGGGTTGTACATGATTGTTGTTGTGATATTGCGGTGGCCTAGGCTGCTGCCATTGCTGTTGTGCATAATTCTGTGTAGACCAGTTATGTGGTGGTTGCATGTTTTGCTGATTATTTGAAAAATTGCCGTTATTGTAATTGGCGTTAGCTCTAAAATCTCGTTTCCGTTTCTTTGAAAAGTTTCCGTTATTGTTTTGTCCACTATTGTTCTGTGGATGATAATTGTGATTTGGTGCATTACCGTACTGTCCATTTGTGTTCATGTTGTGGTTCTGCCATCTTGAATAATTCGGACTATTCCAATGATTTTGATTCCCATAGTAGGTGTTTCTATTACTATTGTTCTTGTGGTTTCGCCCGTTACCATTACCATTACATTGTTCGACGAATTATTCCCATAATGGTGTCTGTCCTCTTCGATAACCAAATCTAAAGAGTCCAGTACAGATAGAAAATGTTCCACGTTGTCTTCAGGAATGTGAAACAATTTCTCCTTTAGATCACGCGGTAACTTCTCCTTTAATATCTTTAAAACATCACACTCAGGAATTGGTGTGGATAAATATTTCACTTTGTCCAGATACTTTTCGAAATATATCCGCAAAGTACCACCTTTTCTATAAAATGACTCAGGATTATAAACTTCTTTTCTTAATCGTTCTTGTACCCCACGCGACCAATACTTGTTTAGAAAAGCTTGTTCAAATTCATCGAAGGAGCTGCATTGTTCAGCTTTCTGTGTCGCGAACAACGCTGGCTCACCTTGAATATGAGTAATGGTAAAGACAATTTTCTCCCTTTCGTTCCAACTTTTTGGCATTATTCCGCGGATCCCTTTGATAAACACAATTGGATGGGGTCCGTTCTTATCATTGGTAAACTTCTGAAACTGTGAATTCCTCACTAAAGCATCCTGAGTCACCAATGATCGTGTATGGTCTTGATAAACGGATGTTACTCCACGTGTTGGATTGAAATTATTGCCCGTCTGCCCCCTACTTTCCGTTAAAGGCGTTTCATAATGATCAGGGTGTGTTTCTCTGATACTAACACACTCCAGTGAACTGTTATGAGACGTTTGCATACGTGTTTCATTAAGCACTTTCTGCACGTTTTGTAATTCAGTCTGGAGTTCGTGAATCTTTGTGTTGTTTTCATTTACCAGTTGTGTTCCTGCTCGTTGTAACATCACAGGTAGTTCCTTCTGTATAACAGTACTAATTTGTTTGTCTTTGTCATTTAGCCATGTTTTGTATGTGGTCACAACGCGTTCTTCTTGTTCTTTGCATTTTTGTTCTATTACATTTTGATTATGAACCGTAAGGTTTTCTATACGTGTACTTATGTTGCGTATTTCTGCTACCAAAGAAGTGTGTTTGTTGTAATTTGTCCACATCCTGGGTTACTTGCTTTACATTCTGTGGTTAGTCATGGTATGTTTGCTGCATACTTGAAATGTTGTTCTGTATAGCAGTCAACTGGGCATCTATTTGCTGTTGCAGCTGGCGATCGTGTTCTTTTAACCGGTTTTCAAGCTTTTGATCTATCTCTTTTGAGAACTGTGAAAAGCTTAACTACGTACGCTCGTCTAATTGACTGATGCGTTCATCCAAGCTCCTAATCCGTTCACCTACTCTGCTAATACATTTATCTAAATTATTATTAATCTCCGTTGCAAGCTGTTTAGCAGTTTCTTGTTCACGCTGTATCTGTGATTGTTCCTGTACTTTAAACATTTGTTCCATTTTCATCATTAAGAGACAAAATGGATCCATTACTGTTTGTGTTGGCTCTACCGGTGGTAAATCGACTGTAACTGGTGTTTCTTGTGGTTCTGCTTCAGTATGCACTTGAACTACCGTCTGTATTCTGCCTGAGTGTTCTACAGCAGATGGATCACTGATTTTAATATTAGTGTCCTGTTCTATATCCTCTGTCTGGTCTGAAAAAATATTATCAATTTCTACATCACTAGTTATTCCTTCCTCCTCTGAATGTTCTACAGTTACTTCCTGCTGTGTAGCTTTTCTTACACGTCGCACTGTTTTCACCATGTTTGCAATTGTTTGGGTGCAAGTCTAATCGGGAAAACGTCACACGCAACACATCAATTATTCCGTCACACAAAACATAAAATAATTACTACACTGCACCAGATTGTAATCAGTACTATAAATGTTCACTTTCGCTTGATTAAAATTCAGTTCCAATCTCGTTCAGTTAACCTCTACTGAAAACACTTGATGCTGTATTTTACTGATCCCTCTCGCAGTTATTTAAATATAATTGACTCATAGCTTCCTAAGAGGACACACTCACAAAGTGTAAAAATGTTTTCTTGTTTCGTCTTCTTTTTTTCAGTAAGATGTAGCACCAAGTTGAAGATGAAGTTCTGCCTACCTTATGCAGTGCTTCATTCTGCTGCCGCTGGGATGGAATGTACAGCAAAAATATTGTGCTTAGGGTCGTCGTAGATTTCCGCTCATTACAGCAAGAAACAAATAGAAAAAAACACAAATTAGCACACACATATAAGCTAGTCCTGTCACGGTCGCCACTGAATTGCCCTCTCTGTTTATAGAATTGGATAGCCACTGAATTGCTATTTATTTATGTAATGGGATAATAATAATTATTAAAAGGTGGCAATTTTATTTAAGCACTGTTTTTACTCTTTCGATTCATGCGAGTCAGCGATAGTGCAATGCTGCTCGCTTCGGAGAATACACATTTTATAAGAATTATTTGGTCCAGGAAACACTTTTGCGATCACGGTTGCGATTTAGACGGTATTCGCGTAATTGTACTGATTAAAAGTTATCGTTTCCGAAAGACGCAGGTTCGATTAAAGCTGTGTGCACTTTTGCGCGTATAATGAAAATATTCATAACACGTCGCGTAACAAAAAGAAACATGCGAATCACAACCGTGATCAAACGAAGAAAATATATGATAATATAAATGTTCTTCGCTGTTGTTAAGGACAGGCTCAGATTAGACCTTGCAATTTTTAGCTATAGGAAATCACAAGACGTTACACTTTAGAGATATTTGTTTTTAATAAATTGTATTTACTTTCTCTCTCTCTCCTTTTTACAGCGTTTATACCTTCACATCGATTAAGGAACTCTCCCTTCTCCACCGACCAGTACGAGAACAAAATTCAGACTCAACAAAATGTCTTACATCGAATTATTACATGCTTAACCCTTAACAATCATATATAGTTTCGTAGTACAAACAATGCTAATTTATTCCGTGCACTAGAAAGTCTTTGATACACTGAGCACAAAAATGAAAATAATAAAATTATAATTACATTTTTATTTTATCATAAATACTTTTTTAAATCATGAAAATAAGGTTTGACATCGTCGTAACATTAATTTTCATCGTTGTAGCACTACAAAGTGAATATAAAATACTTTGTTCTAGCTCATGTAGCTGCGGGTCATAGTGGTCGCGATTGGGTGTTAGCCAAGACATCAAAAAAATATGCCAATATTGGCTCTTAGCACTATGCGACTTGACTTCTCAGGTCATCAGTCGCCTAGAACTTAGAACTAATTAAACCTAACTAACCTAAGGACATCATACACATCCATGCCCGAGGCAGGATTCGAACCTGCGACCGTAGCGGTCGCTCGGTTCCAGACTGTAGCGCCTAGAACCGCACGGCCACTCCGGCCGGCAATATGCCAGTATCACAAAGGAAATGTGTGATGTTTGTCAAAAAAAGAAGACAAAAAAGAAAAGAGGGCTAGTTTCAAAGCCAATTATCCATTCGGAAATGAATAGCAGATACAATTCGATTCGACTGATTTCCAAACACAACCAGACGGGAATTTAAAATTCATTCTAGTTTACCAAGACCATTTCACAAAATTTCTTCTCCTTCGTGCGTTAACGTCAAAGAGGGCTGAAGAAGACGCTTATCATTCGAATGACAAATTCCTAACTATAGCGGCGCCGTGCATTCTTCAGTCTGATAATGGCAGAGAATTTGTCAATTACCTTATAAGTGAACTCGCAAAGCTTTGGTCAGAACAGAAAATTGTGCATGGAAAGCCAAGGCACAGCCAAAGCACAGCAAAAGTCAGGGTTCTGTTGAACGTGCCAACCAGGACATTGAAAATGCGAAAAGATCTTGGTTAAAGGATAACAATTCGACGAAGTGGTCGGAAGGATTAAGGTATGTCCAATCCTTGAAAAATCGACCTTACCACTCTGTCACAAAACAATCACCTAACAAAGCATTATTCGGAATCGAACCTAGAGTAGGACTTTCCACGTCCTCGTTGCATCAAGAAATCACAAATGATATTCAGGATAAAGATGACCTAAAGAAGGCAATCGAAGATGACAGCAATACTGAATACTACGAAGACAGCGATGATGGAATCATTGTGAAAACTGACACAAACGATTCTCAAAATGCTAGAAAAATTGCGACAGAAAATTTAAAAAACAAGCTAAAAGAATGAAAGCTCCCTCTGTCAAATCCCATCCACCACCTGACATTGGAGACAACGTAACCATAACTATTCTAGATATACACTCATGGTCATAACTTAAGGATAAGTGCAGAATGAGGTGCCACACAACGTGGCACTACACAAAACTGGTGCTAATAGCATAGACACACAGGGAACACACACGACACAGATCTGTATGTACACGGTATTGGTGATAAGTTGAGAAAACCGTTCCGAAACACAAGTGCTACAAAATGCCACTGTTTCCCGCGCATGTACCCCGACATCAATATGGGATATGATCACCATACACATGTATACAGGCCGCACAACGGGTTGGCACACACTGGATCAGGAGGTCGAGCAGCTGCTGGGGTATAGCCTCCCATTCTTGCACCAGTGCCTGTCGGAGCTCCTGAAGTGTCCTTGGGGTTTGAAGACGTGCAGCGATACGTCGAACGAGAGCATCCCAGAGGTGCTCGATGGGGTTTAGGTCTGGAGAACAGGCTGAAATCTTCTGTTTCAAGGTTGTAAGGCGTATGCTTCGCCGGAGATGGGCGAGGCATGACAGAATCTCTGACCAGAGAGTAGTTTATTGTTAGTTGTTGCTTGTCGCGAGTCTGCGCTAGTCTGCGCGAGTCGACAGTAGTAGTCAGTCGGATACAGTAGTAGTCGGTCGGCTTTAGTAGCGAGTGGACAGTAGTAGTCTGCGGGAGTCGGCATGCGTCAGCTGTGTGCTCTGGTCGCGACTCTGGTCAGGACTCTGGAGGATGAGAATTGTTGTAGAAGGTAAAGAAGCAGCCTTGCGCATAATTAATAGTGTACGTTAATTGTAATTTAATTTGTTCAAAAAAAATGCCCCAATAATAATTTTTATAATATAAAGTAACTCTTTTAAAGAAAAGCATTCATTTCAATTTCCAATGCATTAATTATCATTGCTTCCAAGAATCAAAAAAAAATATATATATATATACGCCAGCATTGCACGAAGCTGTGTCGAAGAATGTATAATTAAGAGCAGATATAATTGCAGTTTTATTGAGGTAAGAATTTTTTTGCTTGTTTTATTCAGAATACAGGGCCGAAGGTCAGCGCTGCTGTCCTTATAAAATTTACCAGATATTATTATTTCTGTTGGGAGGTTACATTTAGTTCATGGTTCATTATTTAATTAATATTATTGTGGATTTATGGTCAATTTTCATGCCTTAATTTTTGTGTGGGGAGTTTACACTTGGCTCCATTTCAAATTTTCATTTATTAATTTTTGCGGGGAGGTTACACTTGGCGACATCTGGCCAGGATCGTATTTCTTTGGAATCTTTTATTTACTTAAATGTAATTAGCATTTGGCGCAACGCATTTACTAATTTGTCACTCTTTCTTTCACAGATCATCGGCAATTTTTTTTGCTCTTTGTTATATTTGTGTTTATTGCATTTTGCATTGTCTTTGTTACATTTGTGAATAAGTTTGATTTGTGAAAAATGCCGCGAAAAACTGTTAACAGTACATCGCGATGTGTAATGAGTGAAATAGCCGACTCAAATAATTTGACCGATAGTATTTGCGGCACTCAGTGCATTGCCTATAGCGCAAAAGCTAAAATTTATTTGCAGCGCGTAATAGACCTCAGGGGATTCATTACGCTTTAATGAATATGTGCCGTAGCGTGCACAGGGCCCCGAGCCGTAGTAGTGCTGTTTCATCTTTAGTTTTCTGCACTGCTGCCTTCTCTTCTACTATCCTTTATGTCTATCAAAACAGCTCTTTAACTATTGCTCTACCTAGGATTAAGAAACGTGTAAAGAAAACCTGATAAGACAAGTTTTACCGAAAGTGACAATTTTTCATTAGACGCTCCAGGAACGACAACCACCAGAACTTTAATAACAGGCAAAATTTTTAATCATCAGTATGTGTAAAAAAATTATCAGCAACAGGAACCACATTTTAGTAATAATAGACGTTTTTCACCGCAACAACATGAAAGCCAGCCGGTTAGCATACCTAACCAACAATGTAATGTACAAGGTCAACCGAGCTTTAATGTTTCGCCGCGTACACGTATAGCGTCGGCCTCAACAAATAGTAACACACAGCAACAAGGAAATAACTACGTACAGAAAACACATCATTTTAACTCCTAGCGCAATGCACCGTACAGAAATGACTATCATAACAGACGTAAAAACAATGAGCACAATTTTCAGCGTACATTTAATAACAGTCGGTTCTATCAGCAGATAGAACATCCGCCACAACATATAATCATGAATGAACCAGACAGTAGGTATCATCCAGAACGTAATACGTCAGGAAGAAATAACAGAACAGTTCAAATAGTGGAAATGCCACAGCATCCTTCCGAAAATAATAACACGTCAGATAGAATTTGACCAGATACAGTACAGGTTGCATCTTCCAGTAACGCAAGCGATACTTTTGACACGCAGAATCTTGTTCATGAGAACGTTATTTAAAACATGCTTTGTTGAATGCACCACTTTTATCGCACGCAGATCTTACCAGAAATATTTCTATTGCCACCGACAGTTCTAACACCGCTTTAGGCGTACATGTTTTTCAGGAAATTGAAGAAGATCGTTCCACAGTATTAAAAACATCGCCTTTGCGAGTCGCATTCTGGCACCTGCTGAACGTAATTATTCTGTTATAGAACTTGAAACATTATGTGTTGTATGGGCTTTTACCAGATTTAGGTATTTTCTTTATGGAAGACACACTACCGTTTATACAGACCATAGAGCGATACAGTTTTTACTTTCAGCTAAATTTACACACGACAGATTAAGCAGATGGAAGCTTTATTTACAGGAATTTAATTTTACAATTGTTCACATTCCCGGCACACAAAATATTGTAGCAGATGCACTATCCCGTTCTCTCAGCAACAATCAGCAAGACATCGCAACCAACTTCTGCAAAGCAAATTTCGGCGTCATGTACATTCAACAAGTTGCATTTGAAAATTTCATTTCGTCGTCATTACAAGACATAGCACAAGAGCAGAGTAAAGACAACGTGTGGAAAGAAATTAAACACCTTTGGCAAGATAGGAATAATGTTACCATTAGAAACCATTACACTGTACGCAATGACATTCTGTTTCGCCGCTCTCATCCTGACAGCAACAATTGGTTATTATGCATTCCTGACGAACTTGTTAACAAATTAATCTGGTATACTCATTTAAGTTACGCACATTACGGAGCTAGAAAATGTTTTCTTATACTGAGACAGAACTGTTATTTTACCAACATGGAGAAACGTATACGACGAGTTTTAGCGTCATGTAAAATCTGCCAGAAAGCTAAATCAGACACGACTTCACATATTCCTCCATTACATCCCATTGTTCCTGTTAAATTGAGACATATGGCCGCTGTAGACATTTTTGGTCCGATTCCCAGAACTAATAGAGGTTTTTGCTACATCTTTGTCGCTGTTGAACTCACTTCAAAATTTGTTACCTTCACTCTGTTACGCAAAGCTACTGCTAAAACTGTTTCGAAAGCATTTGTAAAACATTTTCTATTTCATGTAGGGCATGTGTTGAAAGTAATTTCCGACAATGGACCACAATTTCGATCTGGTATATGGACACGTATGTTACGAGCTAGAAACATTTCTCCGATATATATATCCAGGTACCATGCTTCTTCGAACCCTTGTGAATGATTAATGAAAGAAATTGGTAAACTGTGTAAAATATACTGCCATAAAAGACATTGATTGGAACACACACATACTCTCATTCCAAGATGTAATTAATTCCATACCAAATGAATCTACTATGTTATCTCCGTCTGTTATACTGAAACATGTTGAACCACCTAACAAAATTAAAGAATTAGTAACCTTTCCTACATCTCGTCGACTTCGACACCATAAAATAATTGACATTGCGCTGAACAACATCAAACGTGCCGCAGAGCGCCGGAGAAGACAGCAAAAACAGGTTTGTATAAGCCGTGACTTTCACATTGGACAGAAGATATTAGTACGTACACACTATTTATCCAATAGAGGAAAAGGTAGGTGCAGTAAATTTGAACTTCTATACGCAGGTCCATATCGGATTCGCAGCATTCCTCACCCCAATGTAGTACACGTCGAAACTTTGAGAACCAGAAAAACCAAAGGGAACCACCACGTGTCGAACGTCAAACCTTTTATTGAATGAAGATACTTTATGATTTATCGCACTGTAATGCCATTTCCTAATTTTTTATGACCGCTTATGCAATTATATTCACATGAACACCTACTGATGATTATCGTAATTTTTTCTTGGCAAGTGCCCGGCAAGGTAAGATTAGCAGGTCGCTCTTCTGGTCGTTACACATCAGACCGTGCATATTTGTCCAGATGAACTTATACATTTTATGACCACTTATGCAATTGTATTTATGTGACTACTTACTGATGATTGTCGTATTTTTTCTTGGCAAGTGCCCGGCAAGGTAAGGTTAGCAAGTCGCTTTTCTTGTCGTTACACATCAGACAGTGCACATTTTCCAGATAAAATTACGTATCTTACGAATAATTATGCAATTCTATCTAGTGATATATTAATTTTATCAAATTTTCTCTCCATTAAAGTCTTCAATTCTCGCCTCTATTAACTACACAACATACAAGCTGTACACAAAGAAGATCACATTTCTTGTCGTTATACACCCTAGACCGTGCATATTTTCCATTTCTTATGTATGTATGATTGTTTTCCTGTTTTGTTTGTATGTACTATGAAATATTTAAGATATAACAAGCACCAGTTGACTTTGACATTTTGCCTTATGATAGTTAAACATCGTGACTATTTTACATTTTTTTTTTTTTTTTTTTTTTTTTGCTGCTACATTGTGATGCACTGTGTACATTTTTGCTTCTGAACACTGTCGATGTTTTTGGCATGTTGCGTTTTCTGTCATGCTATGCTGTATGCTCGATTATGTTACTATAAACCAGTTTTTATCTAATGGGTATATGAATTAAATGCAAGACATTAATCTTTGTTCATCATTTTCAGAAAGAAATAACGTGTAAACGAAATAAATAAAACAGAAATGGGAATTTCACCTTCGAAATGAACGAAAGAGGATGCAATACCTCGTGATGAAGAGTAAATGGATCAGAATTAACAAGCATTAACGAGAATATACTATACACATCGTATGATAGCAGTCTTAACTAATTTTTTCTTTCAGAATACGAGGCGATTGATGCAGGCTGTCAGACAGAACTACACATCTTAGTTTTAGTGATGAAATATGCTAGAAATAAGGAATAGTTGTATAATGAATAATGAAGTGACTTTTTTGCAGATGATAATGAATGGTGATGAATAATGATGAAGAATGTGCTACTATGGATAATGAACTTTTTCTTTACAGGTGATGATAATAATGGAGTTATGGTGATATGGATAATGAAGTTTTTCTTTGCAGATGAAAATAATGATGAAGTTTATATATTTGCTGTTAGTTAATAGATGCTATGTAGTTATTTAAGTATTTGTTGCAGTTCATTTTGACAGTATGTCTTATATCGCATGGTATGATGACTGAAGGTTTTGGAAAGGACAGCTAGAGAACATATATATTTTTTATACACATTTCACTACCTGTTAATTCGAAGTTCACTACTTTTCAGCATAATATGCGTTTCTTCTTTCAGTTTCATAATCCATTTTGTATATTTTGCAGGAGAAATTATTCATGAAATTAATGTGGTATAAATAGTTGTTTATTAAACCAATGTCGTTTATGAATGTGATCACATATACTCTACTTGTTTCATAACCTTGCTACAGCTGACTTATGACGAATGACGTTACACATCTTCATTTGCAGCAATAATTCAAAAACAAACAAAGGAATTACCAGTCCCAAATAATGCTACTAGTTTAAGAGAGTTCTAAGTAATACTGGTCAGCTCTGAATAGTATGTCACTTCAATAATGACTTCTGAATAATACAAAAAAAATGCTTTGTAACTGGCCAATGAATGCTACTGATTATTGTAATAAGATGACCTATGATGCCAATGATTACTATAATTAGATTAAGGATGTATAAATGCTATGCCAATAATTAACTCATTTTGAGTAATGACTTCTGAATAATACAAAAAAATGCTTTGTAGCTGGCCAATGAATGCCACTGTTTATTGTAATAAGATGACCTATGATGCCAATGATTACTATAATTAGATTAATTATGTATAAATGGTATGCCAATAATTAACTCATTTTGAATAATGACTTCTGAATAATGCAAAAAAAAAAGCTTTGTAGCTGGCCAATGAATGCCACTGATTACTGTAATAAGATGACCTATGATGCCAATGATTACTATAATTAAGTGAATTATGTTAATACTATGCCATTCATTAGCTTCTGTTTTGAATGATGACTTCTGATGGTTTGTAACTTGGCAATGAGTGCCAATAATTACTATATTCAGATAATTTATGAACATTATTCTGTAATACTACATACATGGTACAGAAATGTTCAGTAACTGGGCGATGAGTGCCACCAATTACTCAAATCAGTTGTTAGACTAGTGTAATTCTCAATGAAGACTACTATGTGACTTAATGTCCTTCACCTTCTGACCTAATTACCAGAAATTACTGCAATATCCGTTTGTCCTGTCTATCCTCATGATCATGGAGCACTATATTTGGTTTTTGCACTAATTCTACCTTGGTCTACTTTACAAGAACATGGTGTTGACACGACATGCTGTCCACCACCTTGAGCGATGGAGATGTTATTATGGTCCCACTGTTTGGTGTACCTGGTGTACTACCAAAATGATAGCATGGAATATTATTACGACATTTCAGTGTCTTGGCTACACTGATTAATACTTCAAGGAAAAGAGCTTCAGATTGTCTCACTTGGTGTTGTGCTTCTGTAGAAAGATATGGACTTTCAGTGCAGCTGCGTGCAACCTAAAGTGCTACAACCATGACGCAATCCTTCCCATTCCTTTCCTAATTCTTGTAAAATGATAAAGACATATACAGTGCGTGTGCACTTCCTTTCATTTGTTAACAAGATCAGTTGTCTTAAAAATACTAAAGACTTCTATAGTGCATGTGCACTTTATTTCACTCCTTGATATGTTTATTTGTTGTAAAAAAATATTAGAGAGTTTTACAGAGCGTGTGCACTTTATGCCATTTGTTAATATGATTTGTACTCATTACGTATACATTTTGTGATTCCCAGATATGTTCTGTATTACAGTGCATGTGCACTTTCATCATTTTCTTAACATGATTTGTATTCATTGCATATACATTTTGTGATTTGCTGATATATTCTGAACTACAGTGCGTGTGCACTTATGTCATTTGTTAATATGATTTGTATCCATTGCGTATACATTTTGTGATTTCCGGATATGTTCTGTACTACAGTACGTGTGCACTTTATGCCATTTGTTAATGTGATTTCTACTCATTCCGTATACATTTTGTGATTTGCTGATGCGTTCTGTACTCAGTGCATGTGCACTATATTTTATTTCATGTTTGCACCTATATATATATGTATATATTCTGTGATTGTAAAGTTAGTTAATTAAGAAAAATTTGTTGCTCATGGCAAGTCCAATTGACTCACCATCGCTGCCAAATTTTTGCCCCCCCCCCCCCCCCCCCCCAGTGGAGGGTTATGTAAGGCGTATGCTTAGCCGGCGATGGGCGAGGCATGACAGAATCTCTGACCAGAGAGTAGTTTATTGTTAGTTGTTGCTTGTCGCGAGTCTGCACTAGTCTGCGCGAGTCGACAGTAGTAGTCAGTCGGATACAGTAGTAGTCGGTCGGCTTTAGTAGCAAGTGGACAGTAGTAGTCTGCGGGTGTCGGCATGCGTCGGCTGTGTGCTCTGGTCGCGACTCCGGTCAGGACTCTGGAGGATGAGTATTGTTGTAGAAGGTAAAGAAGCAGCCTTGCGCATAATTAATAATGTACGTTGATTGTAATTTAATTTGTTCAAAAAAATGCCCCAATAATAATTTTTATAATATAAAATAACTCTTTTAAAGAAAAGCATTCATTTCAATTTCCAAAGCATTAATTATCATTGCTTCCAAGAATAAAAAAAAAAAAAAAAAGGAAAAAAAATACGCCAGCATTGCACGAAGCTGTGTCGAAGAATGTATAATTAAGAGCAGACATAATTGCAGTTTTATTGAGGTAAGAATTTTTCTGCTTGTTTTATTCAGAATACAGGGCCGAAGGTCAGCGCTGCTGTCCTTATGAAATTTACCAGATATTATTATTTCTGTTGGGAGGTTACATTTAGTTCATGGTTCATTATTTAATTAATATTATTGTGGATTTATGGTCAATTTTCATGCCTTAATTTTTGTGTGGGGAGTTTACACTTGGCTCCATTTCAAATTTTCATTTATTAATTTTTGCGGGGAGGTTACAAGGTACTCCTTCACGATGGTAGCTCGATGGGGCCGAGCGTTATCATCCTTCAGGAGGAAGGTGGGACACACTGCACCCTTGAAAAGGTGGACATACTGGTGCAAAATGACGTCCCGATACACCTGACCTGTTATAGTTCCTCTGTCAAAGACATGCAGGGGTGTACGTGCACCAATCATAATCCCACCCCACACCATCAAACCACAACCTCCATAAAGGTCCCTTTCAAGGACATAAGGGGTTGGTATCTGGTTCCTGGTTCACGCCAGATGAAAACCCGGCGAGAACGACTATACCTGGACTCGTCTGTGAACATAATCTGGGACCACTGTTCCTATGACCATGTACTGTGTTCTTGACACCAGGCCTTACGGGCTCTCCTGTGACCAGGGGTCAGTGGAATACACCTTGCAGGTCTCCGGGCGAATAAACCATGTCTGTTCAGTCGTCTGTAGACTGTGAGTCTGGAGACAATTGTTCCAGTCGCTGCGGTAAGGTCCCGAGCAAGGCTACCTGCAGTACTCCGTGGCCGTCTGCGGGCACTGATGGTGAGATATCAGTCTTCTTGTCGTGTTGTACACTGTGGACGTCCCATACTGTAGCGCCTAGACACGTTTCCTGTCTGCTGGAATCATTTCCATAATCTTGATATCACACTTTGTGGCACACGGAGGGCCCTATGCTACGTCCTGCTGTGTTTGATCAGCCTCCAGTCGTCCTAGTATTCTGCCCCTCATAACGTCATCAATACGTGTTCTTTGAGCCATTTTCAACTTGCAGTCACCATTAGCACGTCTGTAAACGTCTGCACACTTACTCGCTGCACCGTACTCTGACATGCAGCAACACACCTCTGTGTATGTGGACTGCTGACAGTGCCACCGTGCGACGACCGCAGGTCAAATGCACCCCATGGTCATCCTCCGAGGTGATTTAAACCCGAAAACCGCCCACCTGAACGTTGTTTCACCATGTATCAGCATTATCCTTATTTTATGAGCATAAGTTAGATAAAGGCTGAGGTAACTTTCGAAACATAATTGGAGTAATACTTCAAATGACTGATGAGGGCCTATACAAAGTTGGCACCAAACGTGGCATACTTCAAAAACATTGTTGTAGTTATAATTTTATTAAAATTTTCCATAATTTTTTGTAATAAAGTAATAAAAAATATTTGTTTTGACTTCTTTTTTATTTTTTAGAACTGATTTCGACGTTTGCATTCAGAAGTTTTTAGATGCGGGAGATATTACAGGATATTGAAATATCTTTAAGGACTGCAGCCACAAAACATTCTGTTGGATCAGGGCAAGGTTTCATGAAATGCAATTGCATGAAAAACTGTACAACAAGCGAATGCAATTATAAGGAATACAAAGAACTCTGCAATTCTAAGTACCACCAAAGTAAACTTTGCAAAAATAAGTAAATAAGGAAATTGCAGATAAGATGAATTCTGTGGATGAATATATGTAAGTTGATCTAGTGATAGATGTGAAATTACTGATTAGTTAATAAAAACTTTAATTTTGACTATTTTATTTCTATTGACTATTTTATTTCTATTGCTTTATTCAGTTTACTTTGAAAAGCTTATAGAAGATACAAACTAGGTGAAATTAGTTAAGTCTAGAACTTACCAGTTTATCCTAAAATGGTTCAAATGGCTCTGAGCACTATAGGACTCAACTGCAGAGGTGATAAGTCCCCTAGAACTTAGAGCTACTTAAACCTAACTAACCTAAGGACATCACACACATCCATGCCCGAGGCAGAATTCGAACCTGCGACCGTAGCGGTTACGCGGTTCCAGACTGTAGCGTCTAGAACCGCTCGGCCACTCCGGCCGGCTTTATCCTAAAGCATGTAAATTCTAACTAGAATAAACCGATTCGATCTAGGCTAAACTGTTTTATCCTATCAGTAACAGGATGAGCGAATTTGACCTAGGCGAAACTAGTTCATCCTAAAATCCGGTTTGGCCAGTAACTTATCCACAAAAACATCAACCACCCGTGCTCTATGAGGTCGAGCATTATCGTCCATCAATACGAAGTATGGGCCCACAGCACCTCGCAACAACCGAGCATGAGATCCCAAGATCCTATCACGGTACCTGACAGCAATTAAATCTTGCTGATTCACTCGTACAATTCGATAAATAGGTGTTCGAGTGGGCACATAATCCCTGCCCACACATTTAGGAATTCTCCTCGATATCGGTCTCTTTCCACAATGTTTGGATCTCGAAAACGCGTTCCACGTGCCCTCCAGACGTAAAACCGTCGAGAACCCCTCTCCAGACCGAACCGGGAGTCATATGTTAAAAGAACTTTGGCGCACCGTTCGACCGACCAGGTGGTATGTTGACGGCTACACTCTAGACGTTCCCTTCTGTGAAGACATGCCAGAGGTAAACAGACAGCAGGTCTCCAACAATAAAGGCCACTCTTTTGAAGCCTTATGTACACCGTTCGCCTCGATAAAACACTTCCAGGGGATGCTGCGAGGTCAGGTACCAATTGCAGTGCAGTACTAAGGCGGTACCGTCGTGCCCTTATAGCCAAATAACGGTCCACTCTTTCTGACGCCACACTTTGTTGCCCTGTCGTGGTCTCCAGGACACAGTTTCGGTCTCTATGAACAGTCGCTCCATCTGAGGAAACAACAGAACGATTTACATCAAGCCATCGCGCCACATCAGTTAGCGACTCTCCAACTTCCATTCTTCCTGTGGTCCACCAAAGCAGAAAGTCTGTAGGCGTATTCAAGGAGCCATACTGCACCGTCTGTGACTGGGTACACAGCGATTGTGGATGTGGGACTACCATGCCAACACTATCCCGCTTGATAGGTGCCCTGGCGTCATTGCTGGCGTGGTTGCCCATTGATCGGAATGCCATCTTCCGTGCTGAACACGATCGTAACGGCATCTGTTTGTATGATTACATCGTGAATTAGACATAGGACGGGGAAATAACAGTTTGTTGCTTTAAGTATGGACACCAGCGTATATGAAAAAGACGTAAATCACAAACTACGGCGTGCACACACTTTATTCAACATGTAAACGTCACTACAGATATTCGGATTTCGGTTATGACATGTTCGATATGCCTTCTATCATTGGCGATGTGGTGCAGACGAATAGTGAAAGTCTGCATGACCCACTAAAGTGTCGGAATATCGATGCTGTCGATGACCTTATGAATGGCTGTTTTCAGCTCAGAGATGGTTTTAGGGTTATTATTGTACACTTTGACTTTAATATAGCCCCACAAAAAGGAGTCGCATGTGTTCAGATATGGAGAACATGGCGGGCAATCGAGGCCCATGCAGTGGCCACTAGGTACCCCAGAGACAGAATGCGGTCCTCAAAGTGCTCCTCCAGGACATCGAACACTCTCCTGCTTCGATGGTGTCGAGCTCAGTCTTTGGTGAAACACATCTTATCCAAATCAGGGTCCCTTTGGATAATGGAGATGAAATCATTTTCCAAAACCTTCACGCACCGTTCGGTAGTCACTGTGCCATCGAGGAATATAGCACCGATTACTCCGTGACTGGACATTGCACACCACACAGTCAGCCGTTGATGGTGAAGAGACTTCTGGATCGCGAAATGCGGATTCTTAGCCCCAGAAATGCACCATTTTACCTATTGACGAACCCATCCAAATGATAGCAGGCTTCTTCCCTAAACCAAACCATACTAATTCACATCATGCCCCGCGGCCAACAATGCAGTTTGAACGTCCTAAGGAAAACCGCTCAAAGTTATGATGCTTTTGTTTTATATAGTTTAATAATAAACACCCTGTACCTCGTACCTGTCCGCCCCTCGTGGTCTCGCGGTAGCGTTCTCGCTTCCCGAGCACGGGGTCCCGGGTTCGATTCCCGGCGGGGTCAGGAATTTTTCCTGCCTCGAGATGACTGAGTGTTGTGTCGTCTTCATCCCCATTACGGTCGGAGGAAGGCTAAGGCAAACTACCTCCGCTAGGACCTTGCCTAGTAGGTGGTGCGTGTCTCCCACATCTTCCCAAAAAATGGTTCAAATGGTTCTGAGCACTATGGGACTCAACATCTTAGGTCATAAGTCCCCTAGAACTTAGAACTACTTAAACCTAACTAACCTAAGGACATCACACACACCCATGCCCGAGGCAGGATTCGAACCTGCGACCGTAGCAGCCTCGCGGTTCCGGACTGCAGCGCCAGAACCGCACGGCCACCGCGGCCGGCCCACATCTTCCCCTACGCTCCACGGCGTATGGGACCTCATCACCTCGTACTTCATTATCCGCATCGCCCTTTGTTCCTGTTATTGCTCTTATCAACGCAGCAAGAGATTCAAATAAGTGTACAGGGTAAATTTTATTTTTAGCCTCTTCCAGACACAAAAAGCGACTTCGGAAGGTAGAGGGAGACTGCAACAGTAGGCTTTGAAAAATTGGGCTGGTACTGGTCTATCTAAATCTACATCCATACTCTGCAAACTACTGTGAAGAGCATGGCAGCGGATACTTCCCACTATACTGTCGCCACTCTTGGCTGGGTCGAGAGGTGATCAATTTGGAAATATAACATTGCCATTTCAGACCTATGACCGTGAAGATGTCAGGAAGGAAATGCACCCTAACTACAGAGGTTGAGCAAAAATGCATTAACACAGCAAAAAATACATGCCTGAACATAGAAGCAGATGCTAGCCAAACCTGCGGGTTGCGCTTTTGTATCTGACCACAAACGCCACCTGTGCAAAGTCCTCAATAAGTTGCGAGTGTCAGTCATGATCGGAACAGTGTTCTATGTAGTTGTGAGTGCATCATGTCGGAGCTAAGTGAATTCGAATGTAGTCAAATTGTTGCTGCTCGTATGGTGGTGCTTCCGTAATCAAGGTAGCCAAAGTGTTTGGTGTTTCAAGAGGCAACATATTGAGATCTTATGCGACAGACATGGAAAGTGGAAAAATGTCATCCGCTAAGTCACAAGTGGGGGGAAAACATGTGTTGTGTGATTGTGACAAAGTATTGTTGAAGAGGATTGTGACGAAAATAAAATTACGACAGTCGTAAAAGTAACTGCAGTACTGAATGCCGTACTCGTGAACCCTGTCAGTACCTAAACAATTCGATTGGAGCTCCGGAAGCAGGGCACTGCAGGACGACCTGGAAGTCCAAAACCACTCGTCAGTGCTGCAAACGCCAGTAACAGGAAAATGTGGTGCCGAAACCATAAAATCTGGGTTGTGGAGCGCCGGAAGAAATTCATTTGGTCGGATGAGTCTTATTTCACACTGATAAGATGGCGGGTGTTCGGTGATAATTTGAGCAGCCATATAGTGGCAATCCGTCGACGCCATGGTAACTCTGTAATGTCGCATTACTGTCAAGGATTATGTGACCATTTTGACTTACCACGTCCATTCCGTGGTACAATGTTTGTTCCACAATGGTGATGCTGTGCTCCATGACGACAGGGCGTCTGTTTACACAGCTCGCACTGTCCAGGAGTGCTTTTGTGACGACGAGGATGAATTGTTATTATGTCCTCTGGCTACCACAGTCACCAGATCTCAGTGTTATAGAATCTTTGTGGTCTGCTTTGAAGGTGCTGTCCACCTCCATCATCGTTACCTGAGCTTGCCACTGATTGATGGTGAAAGAGAAACCTTGCAGACGCCCTTCGGCGGTGGCCTGGAATGAAACGTGATTCTTTCCGCACATTCCCTATTCGCTACGTACAACGTGTGTATGTGGGGTAGATTCGTTGTCAATAGTTCAAAAGAAACAAACAATCTTTGTTGAGGCGGCGATCTTATTTGTCTCGTAGGCTACAATGAATTATAATCGGTCAACTCAGTATTTTAAAGGAAAATTCGGGTGACAAGGTAATTATTCAGGCAGGACGAATTGCGTAACACAGTAACACACATTCCGACGCCATTAACCATTCAATCACTCTTTCATGAAGCAAGGGTTTACACCCTAAAACAGCGGAGAACTTCGATCAAGTGTACACTACGGGTTAAGAAGCTACATGAGAAAAGCAATGAAAATGGTCTCCTTTTTAGTACAAGCTAATCTTCACCGTCAGTGCAGAAATCGTAATTTTAGGTGTATGACGAGTAATAGATTGCCTAGGGAGCCCAAAATATTGTTGTGCGCATCGTGTGAACTGACATCCAGTTTAATGCCCATATCGTAAAGCAATAGGACTAGACTGAATGACGAGAATCTACAAGAAGGTACTGTCCACTTTCTACCAGGTTGCAGTGTTATCGGTGAAACAGGCAGCAGCTACGTTTCTTCAAATAGAAACCATTTTAATGCATTTTCGTTTTCTACATGAATATAATATGTACGAAAACTTTTTTTAAGTTTTAAATTTTTTAATGAGTTGCAGAACTGAAGTTATAAGCACAAATGCACACGTATAGTTGATTCAGTTGTACGGAATTCCTGACAAAGAAACAGTATATCGTCATCAATGTTAATAAGACCCACATCATGTAATGCATAGATGTAAGATCTGTTGCTCTAGAAGGCCAATATATCGTACCATCTCTTCCGATGCTGCTGCCACTTTGATAGCAATCTAGTACCACCGCTCTCCCCCTACCCCCTCCTCGTCATTCCTTGAGTATTATAATGGGTAACTAACATGCTATGACCATAAAAGTTTTCGTTGTTGAAGGCTAAGACCTCCAAGCAAACAGTAGCAATTCATCTTCCAGAAAGTTTGCTAACTCCTGTCCAATTAAAGTGACTCCACATAAGGAGCAAATGTTTGCTACCCATTATTTGGAGGACGATGGGGATATATGGTTTTGATAGGTCTGCTGCTGGAAGGACGCAGCATGAGGAATATCGTCAGGTTGCTGGAAGGACAAGGGGTGACTTCCAATCTGGGTTCCTATGGATTCTTGATAGGCATTCCATTTGGTAGAAGAGTAGTCTTGGATAACTCTGGGAGGGAGATTCGGATGGGATGCATGAGGATGAGGTTATGTGGAGGAGATGGTGAGGAGTACAGGTCACTTCGAGTTGGATCAAGGACTTTGGCAGTGTTGGGAGATGCTAGGATGACATCAGGGGTGGTGTTGCTTTCAAGGTGGGTGTGATGTGGGGTGAGAACACTGTCACTTTACATGGATTCAGTAAAATGATGCCCCCACTGGAGTTCTGTGGGCAATCTACTATGAATGTTGAGGTCTACGACAGTAATATAGGAGGAAAATATGCGGTATATGTAGGTGAGGAAGTCATACGGGATGGAGTGATTAGGTCAGATGTGGATGGTGGCACATGTAAAGGTTAGGGTGTGGAAAAAGAGGGGTAAGGATAAGGTATCCAGTAGGAGTATTGTATAAGGGTTGTGACCGAACGTGGAAGTTCTTGTGGCCAACTGCAACTCCATCTCTGGCCAGGGGAAGGGAATTATCTGTACAGTGGAGGATATAGGGACAGGTTAAGGATGGTGTGGCAGGGTTGCTGGAAAGTTTTGTTAGGGATAAATGTATGGACACTGTGTTGGGAGAGGGTATGCATTAAAAGGTGTTTATTGGTGGGGAGGGAGCGGATGTTATGGTACAGGATTTTGTGGCCCTGTCGCGCCATTATAATGGATAAGCATGGTTTGTGCAGATGAGGTCTGAGGAGATTTAGACAAGAGTGGCGAGGCAAGCGAAAACGCAGTGGATCAGGTTGAGTGAGTAGGTAGCTTAGGTGTTGAGATGGAAGATGGAGCAAGCAGCAAGGGAGATTTGTTGGAGGGTGTGTGGGCATTGGACTGGATGGATGTTTGGACAACGATTGTAATGATTTTGATAAAATCTTGAGCAGTGGAAGTTGGGCGGGGGGAATTGTTGTGATGAGTAGGGCCATCAGTGGGATGATTTGGGACAGTGAGGTCAGATTGGTAGTTTGTGGCTTAGCTTTGCATTTTGCAAAGTGAGTGGGGTGGGAGCGATTGCAGGTGTTGCAGGTAGGAGAGGGTGCTAGAGTAGGGTACTGTTTAAGAAAATGGGAGGCTTTGCAGTATGGACAGGCAGATGGGTTTTTACATTGTGCAGTAAGATGGTCATTGTAACAGAGGCATTTTTGGCAGTGGTACGACTGAGGATGGGATTTTGAAGGTTTGACATTGTGGTGGTGGTGGTAGATTAGGGCTCCCTCTTTAAGGAGAAGGTCTATGGTGACAGCAGATTCAAAGGAGACATGGATGAGGTGAGTGGGACCCAGGTCATTATTGATCCATACGGCTTTTTGGACTTCTAAATCCTTTCTCGTCTGCGATCTCAAGGTCGATTTTTGTGATCACTGCAGTGAGGGTGGGTGGAAGGTGAGGAGGTTGAGGTTGTTTGGCCCAGTGTGTGGTGGTGAGAGGCGTTAAGGAGGCTTTGGGACCAAAGGTAATGCGAGGAATTTTGCATAAGAGGGCACTATGGAAATTGAGGTTTAGGGACTTCAGTAAAATGGAATATTTTCTTAGGATGATTTGTTGGACATGGAGTCTGGGTGGGTATTTATTTGTTTTGAAGATGAAGGATTTGTGTTTAAGGAACTTTGGGTCAGGGTTGGAGAGGGTGAAGGTGTGGATGCTAGGGGAAGAAGCTGAAGGAGGAGGAGTTATATCCCTATGCTGGATATCTTCAGCTTCAGTTTGTAGTTTTTTAGGAGTGGGTGGGAGACAGGTCAGTGGTTTGACGTTTTGTAGGTTTCTTAACGACTGTGAGAAGGGAGGGTGGTCGAGGGATGGGGAGTGGTGGGATATGATGTTGTTGATGGTTACCTGAGAATTTTGTAGGTTCTTCAGCATGGCTTGCATGGGTTGGAGGAGTGAGACTCGATGACGTGAGGCTTGAGGTGTCATCCATTGCAACTGTTACTCGGCGGGTGGTGACACGTGCGGCAGCTGGGGAGGTGGATGGTGAGTTGTACCTAAAAGAGAAAAGGCAGGGGGTGGGGGGGGGGCTGGGAACAGAGAGAGATGCATGTGTAACTGCTGCAGTATGGCAGGATAGGGTAGGCAAGGGGGGATAGATGTAGGGGGATGGGTTAGAGGGCATGCCCCATGAGGTGAGAGATGGAGAGGTGTAGGTGATTGGCGTAGTAGGACGGTCTATAATGGCGGAGAGTGATGATTGGCGTAGACTGCGGTGAGCGGCCGTCGAAGCGGCGCTGGCTGGGACGACGGTGACGAGCTGTGGTGAAGTTGTGAATGACGAGAATGGCACTGATGTGACTGGGATGGGAGCAACTATGTCACCGATGCAGTGGCAGCGACCAACAGATGGAGATGGCTCAGGCGATGACACTAATGGAGGCGAGGACTGAAAGTGAAGATGCGGGCTGGCGATGACGAGATGTCGATGCGAAAAAGGTGACCGGCAGCGAAAGCGATGACGGGCAGCAAGCGCTGGCAGCGAAGGCGATGACAAATGGAAACTATTCCCTATCGAAATTTAAATACTGAGAGCAGCCCGGGCAGTTCTAATTCCCGAGAGGAAGGGGGGTTCCAACCATCGAATGTATGATTCACTCTCTCAGTACACAGTTCTCACGCTACCATCTACTCAATTAATAGACATAACAATATTCATTTACTTAATACTTTTCGTTCACAGCATCATTCACATTAATAAATAAACAAATTAGCAATAATTAATTAAAGTAGCAATAATCGCAATAAATGCAGTTTTGTTTTCCAAATACAGGGTGTAACAAAAAGGTACGGCCAAACTTTCAGGATACATTCCTCACACACAAATAAAGAAAAGATGTTATGTGGACATGTGTCCATAAACGCTTAATTTCCATGTTAGAGCTCATTTTAGTTTCGTCAATATGTACTGTACTTCCTCGATTCACCGCCAGTTGGCCCAATTGAAGGAAGGTAATGTTGACTTCGGTGCTTGTGTTGACATGCGACTCATTGCTCTACAGTACTAGCATCAAGTACATCAGTACGTAGCATCAAGAGGTTAGTGTTCATCACGAACGTGGTTTTTCAGTCAGGGCAATGTTTACAAATGCGGAGTTGGCAGATGCCCATTTGATGTATGGATTAGCAAGGGGCAAAGCCGTGGCGCGGTACGTTTGTATCCAGACAGATTTCCAGAACGAAGGTGTCCCAACAGGAAGACGTTCGAAGCAGTTGATCGGAGTCTTAGGGAGCACGGAACATTCCAGCCTTTGACTCGCGACTGGGGAAGACCTAGAACGACGAGGACACCTGCAATGGACGAGGCAATTCTTCGTGCAGTTGACGATAACCCTAATGTCAGCGTCAGACAAGTTGTTGCTGTACAAGGTAACGTTGACCACGTCACTGTATGGAGAGTGCTACGGGAGAACCAATTGTTTCCGTACCATGTACAGCGTGTGCAGGCACTATCAGCAGCTGATTGGCCTCCACGGGTACACTTCTACGAATGGTTCATCCAACAACGTGTCAATCCTCATTTCAGTGCAAATGTTCTCTTTACGGATGAGGCTTCATTCCAACGTGATCAAATTGTAAATTTTCACAATCAACATGTGTGGGCTGACGAGAATCCGGACGCAATTGTGTAATCACGTCATCAACACAGATTTTCTGTGAACGTTTGGGCACGCATTATTGGTGATGTCTTGATTGGGGTAAATGTTCTTCCACCTACGCTCAATGGAGCACGTTATCATGATTTCATACGGGATACTCTACCTGTGCTGCTAGAACATGTGCCTTTACAAGTACGACACAACATGTGGTTCATGCACAATGGAGCTCCTGCACATTTCAGTCGAAGTGTTCGTACGCTTCTCAACAACAGATTCGGTGACCGATGGATTGGTATAGGCGGACCAATTCCATGGCCTCCACGCTCGCCTGACCTCAACCCTCTTGACTTTCATTTATGGGGGCATTTGAAAGCTCCTGTCTACGCAATCCCGGTACCAAATGTAGAGACTCTTCGTGGTCGTATTGTGAACGGCTGTGATACAATACGCCATTCTCCAGGGTTGCATTAGTGCATCAGGGATTCCATGCGACGGAGGGTGGCTGCATGTATCCTCGCTAACGGAGGACATTTTGAACATTTCCTGTAACAAAGTGTTTGAAGTCACGCTGGTACGTTCTGTTGTTGTGTGTTTCCATTCCATGATTAATGTGATTTGAAGAGAAGTAATAAAATGAGCTCTAACTTGGAAAGTAAGCATTTCCGGACACATATCCACATAATATATTTTCTTACTTTGTGTGTAAGGAATATTTCCTGAAAGTTTGGCCGTACCTTTTTGTAACACCCTGTATACAGTTTGAACTACTTGATAATTTCATAGTCTGTAAGATGCTGACACCTTTCGGCCACAGTCGTAACTACTGGATCAGAGCGCTTCAGTCATGCGAGACATGACTCTTGTATGAAGCTGACTGCTTGCTACTATCTCTTACTTACATAAGCGCGATGCAAGACGCTATGTCTCAGCCTGAAATGCTAATCGTTTGCATAACCAAGCATCTAGTAGAGTTGATGCCACTTTGTATTTGTTGCATGTCATGTTCATGGCCTTGAAATTTTAAGTTACAGCTGTTTAAGACGAGCAAACGAAGACTAGAATATGCAAAACAAAAAAATGGTGGAAATGGCTCTGATTACTATGGGACTTAACATCTGAGGTCATCAATCCCCTAGAACTCAGAACTACTTAAACCGAACTAACCTAAGTACATCACATACATCCGTGCCCGAGGCAGGATTCGAACCTGCGACCGTAGTGGTCGCGGTTCCAGACTGAAGCGCCTAGAACCGCTCGGTCACAACGGCCGGCTATGCAAAACAGGTTGCAGGATATGTTGCGTGTAGCAGTTGTGCAGAAATGAAGATTAGCGTAGGGTAGGGATAGATACATTTTTATTTGTATGCATTTACTTAACCGTTTCAGATCTGGATTTTTCAGCGGGAAGGAAAATTTTTCTTCTTGCTGTAATGCTCTTAGGTGATTTTTAAATGATTTTAGAAGCAAGATTTACACAAATATATGTACTCGTTTTCAGTATATACATCGTACACCTGGCTTCTTTTTGTGGACTGCTATTATACAGTGGCGTATAACTAACGGACAACTACTGTCAAACCGAGCGAGGTGGCGCAGTGGTTAGTACACTGGTCTCGCATTCGGGAGGACGGCGGTTCAATCCCGCGTCCGGCCATCCCGATTTAGGTTTTCCGTCATTTCCCTAAATGCTGGGATGGTTCCTTTGGAAGAGCACGGCCGACTTCCTTCCCTAGTCCGATGAGACCGGTGACCTCGCAGTTTGGTCTCTTTCCCCCCCCCCCCCTCCCCGCCCCCATCAACCAACCAACTGCCGTCAATTCCGGCGGTCACAAGTTGCTGCGCACCGCTGCATTCATTTGGAAGCACTTGTGCATGATGAAAAGGCTGAACATTCACAGATGAGTACATGATGTTTCCAATGAGGAAAAATATTTCTTTTGCAGCTAATACACTCTAAAAATAACAGTTGTATCCAGTGGGTCTGAAAGAGTTAATCTGATTTTACAACTATAGGTGGCACAAATTCTAACGGCACATAAGAAGCACACGTTCACACCTAGCGAGAGTGACTTTCGTTTTACGAAAGAGCTGCGCTACTCGAAGACAACATAAACTGCCTGCTCACACTAATGATCGCAAGTAAATAGGCCGTATAAGGCGTACTGAAGCCAAGTACATAAACAGAGTCCCGAGCAGCGCTATCGGTTAGTCATTACTGTCAGCCTGCTGCCTTGATCTCGACAGAGGACAGGAATCCGTATATCCGCTTCAGAGTGCGCCGCGCCTGTTGTCTCGCGGAGCTGGACGCTGTTACCTGATTTAACTCGCAAGGCCGCAGGTGTCGCCATACCTCACAGGTTACGTCAGCCACTGTCGTGATATAGACTCGGCACTCTTCTAGCTTACATTCTGTCCTGTTATGGTCCGATAGGGCAGCCCTTTGTTTACATTTTACATGCTCCTCCCCCCCTCCCCCCCCCATGGAAACTGGACAAGAACTCAAGAAATGCCAGTAACATTACCTCTGCTTACCAAGGCTACACTGAAAGTCGTTAACACTGCATGTTCGTCGAGTTTCTTCAAACTGAGAATAACTTTGACTAGATTAAATTAGTTGTGCTTTTGAGCAAGCAGTAAAGGAAACAAAAGGGAAATTCGGAATAGGAATTAAAATCAATGGAGAAGAAATAAAAACTTTGAGCTTCGCCGATGACGTAGTAATTCTGTCAGAGGCAGCGAAGGACCTGGAAGAGCAGTTGAACGGAATGGACAGTGTCTTGATTGTGTGGAAAATAAATGTTTAATCAGAATCCGGGAATAAGTTCAAATGGTTCAAATGGCTCTGAGCACTATGGGACTCAACCGCTGAGGTCATTAGTCCCCTAGAACTTAGAACTAGTTAAACCTAACTAACCTAAGGACATCACAAACATCCATGCCCGAGGCAGGATTCGAACCTGCGACCGTAGCGGTCATGCGGTTCCAGACTGCAGCGCCTTTAACCGCACGGCCACTTCGGCCGGCTCCGGGAATAAGTAATGTGTAGGAATCAGATAAATGTATTATGTTCACTGATATCATTTTTTTGTTTTTTCGTCATAACAGTCGATTAGTGGCTGTGATGACCAAATGAAACTGTGCGTGTCATTTATTTTGAAAGTATATTGTTAAATTATTTCATTACTTTTCCTTTCAAGATAAGAAATTGTGGAATAATTAAATACGGAAGCTTTTCTTATGGACCGCGTAATTTTAAAGCACCATTTCATGTGCAGCCAACTTTTATCTTTAAATTCCGATAGAACCTGCAGTTGTTTTTACATTACTAGGTCCTAGTATGTATTACATATTCTTTTCCGAAAGGAAACAGCATTAAATTTCACGGTCAGTTATAGATTACCAAAACAACGGCCTTTCAAGCTACGGGACGTAGCTATTTTAAATTTGCTACTGGAGTTGTTTAATAATTTACGTAAAAAATTAACTGAAGACTCAAATAAATTATATTTCATGAAAAGACTCTCCCATTTTCTTCGACGTTGCCGTCGTTGCTAATTATTCCAAGTAAGAATTTAAAGAGAGTCAATTTTTTCAATTCTCAGTTATTTTATTTAACTTCCATTCATTTAAAGGGAAGCGTTAGCGCTAAAATGAAGTGAACAAGTACCAGTCGGAGCGCGAAAACAGGAGCGCGAAATATTTATTCTATGTTTTTATTGTGAAATAAGAAGCAATATACTTTTGTTTACGATGACAGAAGGCAATATTAAAGGTCAACGGCTAAATCGAGTGAAAATGTGCGTGTTCAAGTATACTGTGCGGGTTTTGGATCGACATAGGGAGCCTTCCATGGACTCAAGACGTAATAAACCCATTGGTAGTTATAAACCGTTTAATTTCAAGATGGTTCAAATGGTTCAAATGGCTCTGAGCACTGTGGGACTTAACATCTGTGGTCATCAGTCCCCTAGAACTTAGAACTACTTAAACCTAACTAACGTAAGGACGTCACACACATCCATGCCCGAAGCAGGATTCGAACCTGCGACCGTAGCGGTCGCGCGGTTCCGGACTGAGCGCCTAGAACCGCTAGACCACCGCGGCCGGCCTAATTTCAAGATGCCTTTCCATCAGAGTATGCTCACTGAATCAATCGTATTGAAGAGTGGCAGTATCAGATTGAGAGGATTCGTGTCACAAGGGCACTCGGTTATGGAAGTTGTTATAAAGACATGAGTACCTCAGAAATGCTGTCTACTATTAGTACTCGAATGCTGAACCAATCATAAAACAGCAACAATAGATGAGAAGTGTTAACGGGCCAACGAACAGTTTCTAAAGTTCTCAAACGACCAGGCAGCTTACAAGTTTTGCGTTAAAATTAAGCAATAGCGACGTGCGTAAGTGGCAAACTTAAAGTCAGTTGTGTATTTGGCTGCAGTCCTGGTTCACTCTGCAATTCTTCCAGCGCCTCTGTTTTTCCTTCTCCAGCGGCGTGCTACAACACTGTGGGGACTTCAGTGTTTAAGGTAGCTGCACAAAAATATTTGATTGCGTAACTTTGTTTTCCCGAGGTGATAGTTGAAACTTCGACAATCACTCATACTGCACTAATTCCACACGACCAACTCGCAGAGACACAAAACTTCAATGGCCATTTGTACAACATCTACAGCGCTACAAAGCGATCCATTTTCTGCTTCAAGTGGGCGACTAATAGTCTGTCCCGTAAACTTATTAACATAATTCTTTTGTGATCGCCAGGTATAGTAAGAACGTATTACGTTGCTGGCTACATTGCATATGATCAAATGCCAGTAAGGCCGACAGCCAGCATATCTGTTCACATCCACGCACGACAGCAATGTGTGCTGCCTAACTTCTAGGCGGCAACTTATTCCTTTCACACCTATAAGGTACCGTTTCCGTTCTACGACGGCTTCAACTCAGATGTGTAACGTGTCCACTTCTGCTGAAGGAAAAAGAAAAGTCTCATAGTTGCTTGTCCTGGTATGCAGGAGGGTAGATAGGATGACTTGTGCTAGGTCAGTCTTTCACCTGATGTCACTTAACGTCTGCGTTGCTACGAGACAGAGAAAAATTTGCTGGTACCAGTTCTGGCAGCTGCACTAGAAACAGAAGAGAAACCAAGTGGGATGGAGAGTGTGTATCAGAACATGCTTAATAGATACAATATCTGTAACTACGTTGGTGGTCGCCACATCGAGCCCCTCTTGTAATGCATCAGTACTGTTCTGAACGTACAGTATGCTGGAGTCTTTTCTGTTCGGAATAATTTTGAAAGATTGCCGTCAAACCTCCTTGCCTAGGGACGCCAGATGAAAGTTGATGTCGTCAAGCCCTGAATGAAAATTGCGCAACGGATAGCTGGGGAGGGGAGTTTGAGAGCGCTACCCAAAGAGCGTGCCCTATTCTGTACGGTACTAGGCAAGGGGCTGGAGGGCTCACACGTTGATGTGTGGGTCCCTGCATTCTATAGCTTTTATTTTAAATGAATTCCTTTAATTTGGCCCCTTTGTGATTTTTGGGATATGTTAAAGATTGATGACAATTGATTATTTATTTATTTATTTTACACTTTATCACTAGACTTTACAGCGATTGCAGCAATTTATCCAGTTTACAGCTATTACAATTTTACAACTTATAGCAGATAGGCACGACAGTGCTCAAGTAGGAATTTGTCATAAAGAGTCATGAGGTGCTTTTATGGTGGTGGTGGTTAGTGTTTAACGTCCCGTCGACAACGAGGTCATTAGAGACGGAGCGCAAGCTCGGGTTAGGGAAGGATTGAGAAGGAAATCGGCCGTGCCCTTTCAAAGGAACCATCCCGGCATTTGCCTGAAACGATTTAGGGAAATCACGGAAAACCTAAATCAGGATGGCCGGAGACGGGATTGAACCGTCGTCCTCCCGAATGCGAGTCCAGTGTGCTAACCACTGCGCCACCTCGCTCGGTCGGTGCTTTTATGTTAATAATGGTTTATGTTGAGACAAATATGTTAATGTGCCCTTTGGTATCTTGTACCATGTTACCGCACTCTTGCACTAGGGTGCTAGTCGTAGAAATAATGTGAATCATTGGTAGTATGGCTATGTACAACGACTACGGTCGGCTGGTAGAATTAGCCCTATAAGCTATTAGAGCGTATAATGTAAGCTGCAGTTATATTTGTACATGAGAGTCTCGTTTCTGAATCACGCATCAAATAGTGATGTGACAAACTTCGTTATAATAAATTTTTAATGTTCTGCCACTCTAATGATCGTATGCAACAGTATTTCGTCTGTTGGACATTCGTATTAATAGTAAATGGTCCGTCATTTGCACATGTAGGCTTGTTATTAATTTATTGTCGTACATATCGACTAGTTGCCTGATAAATGATGCGACATATCTGACTATGGTGAGCGCCACCTATGGTGCGCGGGGTGCAGTACATTTGATAACCGTGCGCCCAGTATAACAGTGGTAGTGGCGGAGGACATACGATGCAATATGTAATTTTACTCATGTTGGAAACAGGCTTATGTCTGTTGAAGTTATTTTATCGGTCTCTACGCAGCCGCTGGGTTAAGACAATTTTCATTTATTAGTGTGCATGTAAGTAATATGTTATCTCTTACCTAATTTTGAAGTTTATGTGTAGATTGTATCACTGGTCTAGATGATATTTTGATCATTTTAGAACTTCTGAAGAAGGCTATATTATTATAGCAGAAGCCATGGTCAAGGTTTGAAATAAACGTAATTTAGTGCGACTGTGGGCTGTTTTTCAATCGAGACTATCCTTGTTTTATACGAGTACATGAAGTGATGTAGTTTCTGTGACGCTATTTTGTGTGGTAGCGTGTCTTGTTAATGTTTCCTGTATTCCTGTTTTCAAAGCTTTATTGCAAACAGTTTCCAGTTTATCATTCTGATACTTCACTTCAAGTCTCCTCCAGGGGACGCATGGTTTTTTCGTTAATTCGTATGTGGCGCAAACAGGGCCCCGAGCTATTGCCGCCCGTGCTTCCTTCCTGGGCTGTATTTCCTTCCCTGTGCTCTTCCCCCCTCTCCTCATTCCTTCCCCTCTGCCTCTTTCTTCTCCTCTCTCGATGTTTTTACTTATGTCGACCTGGCTATCCACCTGGTTTCTTGATTCCATTCCGGTTTTCGTTCCCTTGCCATTTCCTTTTCATACTTTCATTTTGGAATTTTTGGTCCCACTTTGAGGTTTGACATCCATTTCTAAATTTTTTCTCCATAGTGTGAGCCATTTGGGGAAGAACTCTCTCCCAAGCACCTGTGGCGTGGATTCCTCTCCCCACCTCGTGTCCCCTCTTCTTTTCCCCACCGTACCACCTCCCACCACCACCACCTCACTAGGCCGGTCTATATGGGGGAGGAGGGGGCTGTTATGTACCCATCTGCCTGGGCCCCCTGACAACACAGGGTCATATACTTCTGATAGCTGAGCTGTTACTTCCCAACGTATGCCTAGGAGTGGTTGCTTGTCATTCTGGAGCGTAAAAAATCCCAGCAATGTCCACTGCGCCAAACGGCTCTTACTGTGGCTGGGTGGCGCCCATGAGGGCAGCTCCTGATCGGAGTGGGCGGCGTCAGAGTGGATGCTTTGTGTATGAAAGATATTAAACTCCAAAAAGCTGGACATTCTTCTACGGCTGTCTCTTCAGTTGGTAATGGATCATTTAATCCTGCTTCATATGACACTGCAGTCTTTCCTTCCCTGGCTACACCCTAGCAGATGACCAGGCTCGTCAGCTTGGGGTGAAGTACTTTTCCCGCTACCTGGACTACACTAGGACTGATAGGGACACGTTCACCGCCACCAAGCCAATATTTTTTGGGGAAAACATCGAAGACGAGTTCGGCGAAGTGGAGTCTCTCAGTATGCTGCTGTTGGGTTCGCTGTTGATCAAACCTCCTTCTGCCAGCCAGTTGCATGCTGTGCATGTGACCAACTTGACAACATCTAAGTGTCCATTACTCCTCACTAGTCTCTGAATATGGTTCAAGGAGTCATTTTTCTTAGGGATCTTATACTTCAAACTGATGAGAAACTCGGGGCGAATCTGGAACGACGGGGCATTAATATTGTTCAGCGCGTCCAGAAAGGTCGCAAGGACAGTTGCACGGACACTGGCACCTTTATTCTGGTATTTGAGGGAGATACCTTCCTGGAGAAGGTCAACATAATGTGTTATTGGTGTGATGTTAAGCTATAAGTCCCGTCACCAATAAGGTGTTTTGGGCACATGTGTTCCCACTGTATGACGGACTATATGGACACCCTTTCTATCATGGGAACCCCTGTGTTCAGCTACCTATGTGTGCTAAGTGTCACAACTGTCACTCTCCACGCTAACCAGATTTCTGGGTTTATAAGAAGAAAAAGAAGATACAGGAGTATAAGTGCCTTGATCGTTTATCCTACACTGAGGATCTTCAGAAATACACTCTTGGAAATTGAAATAAGAACACCGTGAATTCATTGTCCCAGGAAGGGGAAACTTTATTGACACATTCCTGGGGTCAGATACATCACATGATCACACTGACAGAACCACAGGCACATAGACACAGGCAACAGAGCATGCACAATGTCGGCACTAGTACAGTGTATATCCACCTTTCGCAGCAATGCAGGCTGCTATTCTCCCATGGAGACGATCGTAGAGATGCTGGATGTAGTCCTGTGCAACGGCTTGCCATGCCATTTCCACCTGGCGCCTCAGTTGGACCAGCGTTCGTGCTGGACGTGCAGACCGCGTGAGACGACGCTTCACCCAGTCCCAAACATGCTCAATGAGGGACAGATCCGGAGATCTTGCTGGCCAGGGTAGTTGACTTACACCTTCTAGAGCACGTTGGGTGGCACGGGATACATGCGGACGTGCATTGTCCTGTTGGAACAGCAAGTTCCCTTGCCGGTCTAGGAATGGTAGAACGATGGGTTCGATGACGGTTTGGATGTACCGTGCACTATTCAGTGTCCCCTCGACGATCACCAGTGGTGTACGGCCAGTGTAGGAGATCGCTCCCCACACCATGATGCCGGGTGTTGGCCCTGTGTGCCTCGGTCGTATGCAGTCCTGATTGTGGCGCTCACCTGCACGGCGCCAAACACGCATACGACCATCATTGGCACCAAGGCAGAAGCGACTCTCGTCGCTGAAGACGACACGTCTCCATTCGTCCCTCCATTCACGCCTGTCGCGACACCACTGGAGGCGGGCTGCACGATGTTGGGGCGTGAGCGGAAGACGGCCTAACGGTGTGCGGGACCGTAGCCCAGCTTCATGGAGACGGTTGCGAATGGTCCTCGCCGATACCCCAGGAACAACAGTGTCCCTAATTTGCTGGGAAGTGGCGGTGCGGTCCCCTACGGCACTGCGTAGGATCCTACGGTCTTGGCGTGCATCCGTGCGTCGCTGCGGTCCGGTCCCAGGTCGACGGGCACGTGCACCTTCCGCCGACCACTGGCGACAACATCGATGTACTGTGGAGACCTCACGCCCCACGTGTTGAGCAATTCGGCGGTACGTCCACCCGGCCTCCTGCATGCCCACTATACGCCCTCGCTCAAAGTCTGTCAACTGCACATACGGTTCACGTCCACGCTGTCGCGGCATGCTACCAGTGTTAAAGACTGCGATGGAGCTCCGTATGCCACGGCAAACTGGCTGACACTGACGGCGGCGGTGCACAAATGCTGCGCAGCTAGCGCCATCCGACGGCCAACACCGCGGTTCCTGGTGTGTCCGCTGTGCCGTGCGTGTGATCATTGCTTGTACAGCCCTCTCGCAGTGTCCGGAGTAAGTATGGTGGGTCTGACACACCGGTGTCAATGTGTTCTTTTTTCCATTTCCAGGAGTGTATGACCAACTTCACCCTGTATCAGTGACATCTAACTTTCCCACTGTAATGTCCTTCCCCCTTCCTCCTTTCTTCTTACCCCAGTCCCGCACCCTCTCGTCTCCCCCTCCTCTGCAGTTCCCATACCCTCCCATCTGGGTGCCATTCCCTCTCCCCAGCCAGAGAAATGTTCCCTTTCTTCAGTCTTCATCGGTGATGGGGCCCCCTTCTGGGAGCCCTAGCTCCACTGTTTCACAGACTGGAGGCCTACTGCCACAACTCCGCCACAACACTGTCCACATACTCCTAGGTCGCTGCTCTCTTGTAGTTCTGTATCTTGCAGAAGCACTCCCTCCATTCCTTCCCTCCTCGATTTATAAAAGAGAAAAAGAAAATGTAAGTCTTAGGACAAGTCCCCCCTTGGTGCCCCCAGACATACAATCTCTTCCCTCACAACCTGTGTGTGACCTCTTATTTATAGATGTGACCCTGTTCTCGCTGATGACATATTGTGACCCAGTCTTGTGATTGGCTCCAGCCAATTTGCCTCTCATTTTGTTCCCCATCCTGTGCTTACTCAATGGAACTGTAATGGATACTACCATCAGTTCCCAGAGTTGCAGTTCCTTATCTCCTTTTACTTGGCAGCTTGTGTCGTTTTCCAGGAATCTCATTTTACTGGTACTCACTCACCAATCCTTCATGGGTTCTGTGCTTTCTGTCAGATCCAGGCTGGCCCTATGAGGGCTTTCAGTGGCGTCTGCACTTTGTTACTACATGGATCCCCCTTCATACCACATTGGAAGCAGTTGCCGTACCGGACCACTTGGACCTTATGGTCACAATTGGTAATCTCTATCTTACTCCTGACAGGCCACCTACACCCACTGCCCTAACAGCCCTCCTTCAACAACTCCTCCCTCCCTTCTTCCTTCTTGGGGATTTTAATGCCCATCACCCTTTGCAGGGCATTGCTTTTTTGTCTAGTCAGGGGCTCCTCATTGACCAGTTGCTTGCAGAACACAACCTATGTCTTCTTAATGATGGTGACCTACTCATTTTACTGACACATACGACACCTTCTCTGTCATTGATCTTTCACTCACTTCTCCTTCTTTCTTCCTTCATTACAATGGTCGCCTCACGATGACCTCAGCGATGGTGTGCACGTCCCATCGATTCTCTCGTTCCAGGTTACCAAGCTGGACTTTCCATTGTGCGGATTGGCCTCTGAATACTACCCAGGTCGTGTTTACATCTTCTTTGTCAGGATGTATTGATGAAGTCGTTTGTAATTTGTCTGACAAGATAATTTGAGGCGCCGCTATTGGCATTCCCTACTTGACAGGCCTTGTTCACCACTGGCCAGTTGCATGGTGGAGCACGGCCATTGCCACCATCATCTGTGATCATAGTCGCACCTTGCAACATCTTAAGTGGCAACCTCCTTCCACCCGTCTTATTACCTTTAAATGCCTTCCCACCATAGCCTGTTACTTAATAAAACAGATCAAGTGGATGTCTTGGGAATGCTTTGTCTCCTCCCCAGGTTCTTCTGTCCTTTTGTCATGGGTGTGGGCTACAATTCACACTCTCCAAGGTTGTCAGTGGCAGTCTTCTATCTTGGGCCTTGCCTGTCCAAATGACCTTCGAATGTATCTACCAGTTTTCGTGGAACACATCACAAGCAAATGTTCAATGTGTGTGAATTCCTAAGAGACCAAACTGCTGAGGTCTTCGGTCCCTAGACTTACACACTACTCAAACTACCTTATGCTACGAATAACATACACACCCATGCCCGAGGGAGGACTCTAACCTCCGGTGGTAGGGCTACGCAGTCCGTGCATGGCGCCTCAAACCGCGCGGCCACTCCGCGCGGCACATCACAAGCCATATTGCGGCGGCATCGGCATCAGCCTCCTATCCAGCCACCTTCATCATCTGGAAACAGTATGTTGAAGCTTCCCACTTATACTTTATCCCTTGTCAGGCAGAATCCTACACTGAACCTTTTACTGAATGGGAACTTCTGGCGCCCTGTTCTTCCATGATTCAGCCCCTGTCGCAGACTCCATCCATAACCATTTGCTTCAACATCTCAATCCTCCACACTGACGATATCTCCTCCACGTCTTTAACAGTATTTGGCTTCAAGGTATTTTTCCCTCTCAATGGAGAGACAGTATTGTAGTTCTTGCTCTTAATCCTGGCAAGGATTCGTAGTCCCTTGACAGTTACCAGCCCATCAGTCTGATCAGTGTCCCCTGCAAATTATTTGAGAGAGACAGTCTCTGATCGATCATCTGCTTTGATTGGAAACCACAGTTCGTGAGGCCTTTCCTCAGTGTCACCATCTTGTCACAGTTTTCTTTGATCTTCGTAAGGCCCACGACACAGCTTGGCGTCATCACATCCTACTTACACTCCATGAGCAGGATCTTTGGGGCTCCCACCCAATTTCTTTTCGCTAGTTCCTGTTCCATCGGTCGTTCAGGGTTCAGGTTGGTACTGTTGTCAGTTCTCAGCAGACCCAAGAGAATAGAGTTCCACAATGTTCCATATTAAGTGTCCCGTTTTTTTTTTCATCGCTATTAATGGACTTGTGGCCTCTGTCAGACTGTTGGTGATCCAGGTTCTGTGTGTGGATGATTTCTGGTTTTGGGTTAGCTCCCATTCGGTGGCTTCTGTATAACGACAGTTCCAGGGTGCCATTCAGCGCGCTTCCACATGGACACTGGGGCACAGTTTTCAATTCTCTCCCCTTCAGGGCGAAGCATTTCCTTTGCTGTACTGCAATCCATCCTGATCCAGAGCTCTACTTCAATATCCAGCACCTGACTGTGATCCCACAGTTACGTTCCTCGGGTTTTCTTTATGGCAACAGGCTACTTAGTTTCCCTTTATCCACCTTCTGAAGGTTGGCTGTTTTTGTAAACTCAATGTCCGTTGGTTCTTAGTCCACACCTCTTGCAGTATACTCAAATTATGCTTCTTCTTGTGAAATGTCCAGCACAATTAGACGTTGGAAATTAATATGAATCCTCTAAAATATTAAAGTCCTGTCACTGCATCTCTGAGTGATACCTACTATAATGAATCATCCTCCTTTAACATTATCTTTTTTTTCATTGAATTATCTGATACCACGTATACCATCGATTCTTGCATAGGTTAAACTTATCTCAGCTGCTTCATTAAAAGAATTCATATGATTTTGTATACGATGTATTATATTTCAGGCTAAAATGTATAAAAAAGAAATTAATGTGTTACAATCGTTATGTACTAACAGTTAAAATTACTCTTCTTCTAAAAATATTTGAAATTACAAAATTTGTGGCATACTTAAAATTCGTATTAGTAATTGCACAATCTAATGCTAATTATTAAATTTATTTCTGGATTGATTTATAAAATAATGATATGTTTTATAGATAATTCATCTTTAGTGTTGTAAACTCTTTTGCTTTGTAAACTCTTTGGAAACTGTACCACAGAATGTAAATAGTAGTAGGCATGCCTCAGATGGAAGTAGACGTTTTTATAAGTTTGTCAACAACAATGTAATTATTTGTATTCTGAATAAGGAAATTATAAAGTCGGTGTGATTTAGAAGAATGGGATAAAATGAAAAGATATTCATAGCAACAGGCAACTATTCATCAGTTATTTCGACTTCCAAAAAATGAAAATTTTCAGCAACAAGATTTTGAGCCAGCAACAACAACAACGAGGTAATCAAGATAAGTAAAAAAGTTCTTCTTTCGTAATCTTTCTACTCTCGAAGTTTTCAAAATTTGTGCAAAGAGTGAGAACTTTAATGGTGATGTGGGAGAAGAAAATTACACTACGTAGAGTCCAGAGCTGGCCTACGATGCGTACGGAGCCTAAATCTCGGAGGCGACGAACGAACAGCCCGCATCTCGTGGTCGTGCGGTAGCGTTCTCGCTTCCCACGCCCGGTTCCCGGGTTCGATTCCCGACGGGGTCAGGGATTTTCTCTGCCTCGTGATGGCTGGGTGTTGTGTGCTGTCCTTAGGTTAGTTAGGTTTAAGTAGTTCTAAGTTCTAGGGGACTTATGACCACAGCAGTTGAGTCCCATAGTGCTCAGAGCCATTTGAATTTTTTTGAACGAACGAACACTGCAGTTTGTATACTCGGCGGTAACTGTATACGGTACAAGACTCGGCGCACTGAAGATGACTGTCCGCCCTAGTTCACTGCTCCGGTATTTAACGAGGTAACGACCAATCGCTATCCACACACGTGATGCCCATGGGTTTGTAGCTGCGTCCCCTGGCGAACGTCAGTATAGTTCGAACTGCAAACACATACAGCTGTTGGCAACAAGTGTTTCGAGCGCAGCTTATCGATTGTGGTGCCGTACTCTCTGGAGTGGTAAGTACAGTCACCTTCCTAAGTACGAGGGTGAGTCAAATGAAAACCTTAAATTTATAATAACAAATCGAAATTTCGTTATCCTGTAAGTTGTTGGTAAGCGTGTTATAAACAGCGTGCAGAATGACCTGTAGGTGGCAGCATAGTGCAGATGCACACATACCGTCGCAGTATCAGTATAAATATGGCCGCCACACTTGCGACTTGCAGCAGGGAAGAAAAGCGTTCTGTTACTCGGTTTTTGCGTAGTGAAGGTGTGAAACCTATTGAAATTGATCGACGAATGAAGGTTCAATACGGTGATGCATGTTCGTCACAGCGGCAAGTCTACGAATGGAGTAGGAAGTTCGCAAATGGTGTGACTTCAGTGGAAGATGCTCCTCGTCCAGGTCAGGCACAACGAGTTGTGACTCCACAGAACATTGCAGCAGTTGAAGCCATAGTGAAGGAAAACCGCCGAGTGACACTGAATGACATTACAGCATGTTTACAGATTAGTCATGGGTCAGCACACCACACTGTGCACGATGTGCTCCAGTTTCACAAAGTGTCTGCAAAATGGGTGCCACGGCAGCTGACTACTTACATGAGAGAACGACGTGTTGATGCTTGTGAAGAACTTCTTCGGCGCTTTGAACGAGAACGTGATGGCTTCCTCGCAAGAATCGTTACTAGGGACGAAACCTGGGTTCACTTCCACCAACCGGAAACGAAGAGAGCGAGCAAGGAATGGCGCCATTCCTCCTCACCAAAACCAAACAAGTTTCGAACAGAACCATCAGCAGGGGAGGTTATGCTGACTCTCTTTTGGGACGAAAAAGAGTCATTTTGGAGCATTGCGTGCCTAGAGGGAGAACTGTCACCAGTGCATCATACACAGATCTCCTAATAAATCATCTGCAGCCTGCAATCAAATCAAAGCGACGTGTATTGCTGTCAGCAGGTGTCCTTTTGCAACATGACAATGCAAGGCCCCACACTGCCCGTACAACAGTTGCAACAATCACAGACCTGCATTTTGAGTGTCTTCCTCATCCACCATACTCACCAGACCTTGCCCCAAGTGATTTCCATATGTTTGGACCACTCAAAGACGCAATGGGAGGAAAGAAATTCCGTTCTGATGAAGAGGTACGCCACGCGATGCATGAGTTGTTGCGCGGTCTACTAAAAGAATTTTTTTTTCTAAAGGAATTTATGCGCTTTGTAAGCGCTGGAGGATTTGCATTGAGCGTGGGAGAGATTATGTTGAAAAGTGATACAGCTTTGTACCACTTCTGCACAATAAATAATATCTAAAAAAAATATTTAAGGTTTCCATTTGACTCACCCTCGTCCGCAGCTCGTGGTCGTGCGGTAGCGTTCTCGCTTCCCACGCCCGGGTTCCCGGGTTCGATTCCCGACGGGGTCAGGGATTTTCTCTGCCTCGTGATGACTGGGTGTTGTGTGCTGTCCTTAGGTTAGTTAGGTTTAAGTAGTTCTAAGTTCTAGGGGACTGATGACCATAGCTGTTAAGTCCCATAGTGCTCAGAGCCATTTGAACCATTTTTTGACTCACCCTCGTACTTTAGACTTCAATGAAATATGATTTAATTTAGTTGAAGGAAAGGCTCCCGTCGAAATTTGGTTCTACCAGAGTTTACCGTGCTCCCATGGATAAAACACATTTTGCCTGTGTTATTCTGATTATGATGCAAAGCTTCTTTGGACATGCATGCCGTTATGCAATGCATTAAATGAATTCTCAATTGCGAATGAGGACAACCATCAGCTACAGAATGGAATGATGACAGTGAAAATTTGCGCCGGGCCGGGACTCGAACCCGGATTTTCCGCTGGTCGTGAACGGTCGTCTTACGATTTGGCTACTCGTCACGACTCACGGCCACCTCCAAACTTCTACATGTCGTCATCCCTGCGTCCAAGACGTGTACTCGTACATCCATGATGTATATACCTGTACAGGTTAGACGTTGTACTTGACAGTCGCTTGCCCGGTATCGGCAGATAAATACGATACTGCAGTGCCTGTGAGGCACTGCGGCGATGCACCGCTACCGCCCCGGTCCAGAAACCGTCTCATGTATACTTACGGTGTACACAATGAATGTGACGAATAGAATGTAGGAAGATCTTATGGCCAAACTTTACTTGTATTTATGCCCGGCAAGAGCGTGAATAGAGCACTTATTTGGCGGAGCGGACACAAGAAAGAATCATGATAATATGGGGGACTGGGATCATTACTTTCGTAAAATAGTTCTCTGAGCTCTGATTATTTAACAGCGCGCGGCTCACCGCCTTGTTAATATAGGAGTGCGCGAGGCGCTTTTAAAATTTGTTAAAACTGATGTCTATGTGGAGCGTTCATACTGACAAAAAAACGTAAACATAATCTCAGGGATTGTATTTCGTGTTATCACATTAAAATATTGCTGCAGGATATCTTTACTGTAGCGAAATTTAATTAAAATATACCATTGAATTAAAGAAAGTACTTCCATTTTTTAAATATAACAATCTTTGTTTTGCCGAGAAGCGGCCAATGTCCGAAAAGAGATCAATGTTATAAGTTTTTACCTTTATACGACACAAATTAATATAGTCACTTTCTTTTGGCTCAAGCGGCTCTGAGCACTAGGGGACTTAACTTCTGAGGTCATCAGTCCCCTAGAACTTAGAACTACTTAAGCCTAAGTAACCTACGGACATCACACACATCCATGCCCGAGGCAGGATACGAACCTGCGCCCGTAGCGGTCGCGCGGTTCCAGACTGTAGCGCCTAGAACCGCTCGGTCACCACGGCCGGCCACTTTCTTTTCCTAAATAATTTTGGTGCGAGTCTCTTAAAGCGTCCGTTGATGACGGAACGCAATGAAAATATAAAGAAATTATTCTTATGCAAGACGTCTGCCAAGAATGGTCGATTGTTCGACAATTCTTGTTGTTTATCCAAAGTGCTGAAAACGTTACAAATAATATTTTTAATTCTGCATGAAGGTCACTATGCGTACGAAAGAAAAATGCACAATCAGCATAAATTACCATATATTATTTAAAAATCAGAACTTACAATGTGAAATGGCCGCCGTAGTGTTAAGGCTAGTTTCCACGACGACACTAGGTTGCAGGCAACTGCGCTACCGGCCACTACGCATGCGCGCCGCGCGTTTGCGTAACTCGTTGGTGAAGCTAAACACTTTCGGCGTGTTCCAAATTTAGCGACACTAGTTGCATGAGTTTCGAGGTTATGTGTGTTCGTAGAGTGAAGACAAACTGAAATATGAAGTGGGGATCTGAGAATGAGGTTCGCTTTTTGGATATCTATGCTTTGCATAGCTATTTGTGGGATTTCAGTAACGTTGATTACAAAAATAAGCAACATATTGCTGCCGCTGAGACTATCATGTGCGATCATAACATAGATGGTTTGACAATAGCCGGCCGAAGTGGCCATGCGGTTAAAGGCGCTGCAGTCTGGAACCGCAAGACCGCTACGGTCGCAGGTTCGAATCCTGCCTCGGGCATGGATGTTTGTGATGTCCTTAGGTTAGTTAGGTTTAACTAGTTCTAAGTTCTAGGGGACTAATGACCTCAGCAGTTGAGTCCCATAGTGCTCAGAGCCATTTGAACCATTTTGTTTGACAATATCTGAGCTGCAGGGCAAAATTTATTGAGTTAGGAGCACATATACAACAGAATTAAGAAAAAAATACAAGCAAGTGTAATTCTAGCTGTGGCAATGCTCTCGTCTACAAGACTAAAATCCCATCGTTCGAGTTGGCCAACTCTTTGTTAAGGAATACTGTTGACAGAAGGAAAGGCTGTACAGGTTCAAGAAGCTGCATTCTTTATCCAATATTCATCTGTTTAAAACGTCGATGCAGTGCTTCCCATTCACGTATGTTAGAATTTTGAAATATTGCCGCTGTAGAGATCTATCTACAAGAGAGTAGTCTGCAAACCATTTTCTTCTTAATGCGGCCTGCTTCAAATGGTTCAAATGGCCCTAAGCACTGTGGAACTTAACATCTGAGGTCATCAGTCCCCTAGAACTTAGAACTACTTAAACCTAACTAACCTAAGGACATGACACACATCCATGCCCGAGGCAGGATTCGAACCTGCGACCGTAGCAGCAGCGCGGTTCCGCACTGAAGCGCCTAGAACCGCTCGGCAACAGCGGCCGGCCGGCCTGCTTCGAATAATTATTGTTGCTAATGTTAATAATTATCACTGTTGCTGTTAATAATTATTGGTGCTAATGAAAAAGCGTCATTACCTACTAAAAGCGTATCTTACAGCATGCCGAATGTTCTCGATTGTAATCACGCAACATGATATGTAATTTCAGTTCTGGCGACAGTGCTTCATTCATTACAGTACCTTTATTCCTTATGGCATAATTAACTCCATTTAGAAGAAACGTCAACTGTTCTGGAGACGTTCTAAGATAGTTAAAAGAACTTCTTCGATCATTCGTTATAAATTATTTCAGCAAGTATGCTGAGCAACCGAGCTGACGTCTTTGCTTCATCCAATCACGAATCGAAACACGTTTCTTATTTTTTTCTTAAGCAGCGATTCCACGCAACAAACCTTAACTCCATCACAACTCGTGCGACGTGCAGCTGCCAAAACTTTCATTTCAGACACGACTCAGGGACCGACACAACGACGAAACTGAAGTGTATACTGGTGTCGCCGTATCTTGCGTGCAACTAATTCGACGCAACGAGTGGCGCAACCCAATGTCGTTGTGTAAACTAGGCTTTAGCTTCAAGACTAGAACAAGGAGTGAGTAATAGCGCTTGTCTTTTTGGTTTCTTGCGCCAGTGAGTAAAAGAACAATTAATTACCACAAAGATTCTATAGAATTACCTTATAGGGTCTGTTTGTACCAGTATTATTTCGTTTCATTATAAATTATCGTTATGACAGCGAACTGCAAGCGCGTTTTTAGAGTTTTTAAAATTTTTATTTTCCTTTGTTTTGTGTCGGATTTGTCGTCGCACGATTTAATATTTGCTACCGCGTATCGGTACAGCGACTACAGCCGTTATAGAATACATTACATGGATTGGCAATTGCGAATGAGGACAGCCATCAGCTACAGAATGGAATGACGGAACAGAAAATTTGTGACGCATCGGGACTCAAAGCAGGATTTCACGCTTATCGCGAATGGTCACCTTTCCATTTGGCTATCCGTGCGCAACTCACGGCTAGACCCAAACTCCCATACGTCTAACTTGTACAGGAATATACATAATGGATGTACGAGTACAGGTCGTAAACGCATGAATGATGACATATGGAAGTTTGGATGGAGCCGTGAGTCGTGCACGGATACCCATATTAAGGCGACCGAGGCGATAAGCGGGAAATTCGTATTCGAGTACCTGTCCGGCACGAACTTCTGTTGTCTTCATTCCCTTCTACAACTGATAGTTGTCCTCATTCGCAACTGGGAATTCATTTCATGCATTTCGCGTACTTCCACCTCTAATTCACGTATAGTGAGACATGTATACCATCAGTCACACACAATTTATGTAGTTCTGAGATGTTGGCGTGAATAAATCTTGTAACAATGATTCTGTAAGGTTTGTGACGTTCATGCATAACACTTAATGTTTTCTCCATTGCAACCTTGGTAAAGTTCTTTTTGAAATGTTTAGCTACCATAATTAAGCTACCCTGGTGGTGGTGGTGGTTAGTGTTTAACGTCCCGTCGACAACGAGGTCATTAGAGACGGAGCGCAAGCTCGGGTTGGGGAAGGATTGGGAAGGAAATCGGCCGTGCCCTTTCAAAGGAACCATCCCGGCATTTGCCTGAAACGATTTAGGGAAATCACGGAAAACCTAAATCAGGATGGCCGGAGACGGGATTGAACCGTCGTCCTCCCGAATGCGAGTCCAGTGTGCTAACCACTGCGCCACCTCGCTCGGTAAGCTACCCTGTAGTATTATCTTCTACACATAATCAGTTAAACCTTTTAGGTTCATCAAACTAAATCTTTTTCATCGGAATCACTTACTTACAACTTCTGTTCAGCAAAAATCTCAAAATTTTATCGTCTACGTCATTGCGCTTCGAACTAAAAACTTTCAAAAACAATATTTATCTTCCTTTGAAATCTGTTTTAGATAATAATTGTATTAGCAGCTTTGTAAGATCGCGTTTACTTATGGTACGTACGTTGCCAGAAACGAGACTTGGCCAGAACTGAATCACAGAACACGCATATGTCTCTACATTACTCCCCCAACGCTCTCCGGTTTGTAGCCAATGACCTGCCAAATATATCCAACAAGAAATTTTGCTGCGTGGGCGACTCAGCAATAGCAATCCAAACGGAAACACTAGCCGAAGGTTCAAATGGCTCTGAGCACTATGCGACTTAACTGCTATGGTCATCAGTCGCCTAGAACTTAGAACTAATTAAACCTAACTAACCTAAGGACATCACACACATCCATGCCCGAGGCAGGATTCGAACCTGCGACCGTAGCGGTCGCTCGGCTCCAGACTGTAGCGCCCAGAACCGCACGGCCACACCGGCCGGCTAGCCGAAGGTGAATCTGTTCTGTCAAGTCGGCCCTATGTGGCCGAGCGGTTCTAGGCGCTTCAGTCCGGAACCAGGCGGCTGCTCCGGTCGCATGTACGAATCCAGCCTCGGGCATGGGGTTGTGTGATGTCCTTAGGTTAGTTAGGTTTAAGTAGTTCTAAGTCTAGGGGACTGATGACCTCAGATGTTAAATCCTATAGTGCTTAGAGCCATTTGAACCATTTGTTCTGTCAAGAGATTTAAAAACAGTGAACCAATATTAAAAGAAGTGGAGACTCTGGACAGATTTATCTTCGACAGTGGCATTCGTGTTCCACTCACATAATCGAATAATTATTCAATAGCTCAGCAGCAGGTTTTGTCAAAAAAGTGTGAGAAACAGTTTCTGTCCTCAGTACCTCTGCATAACGCCAGGCCGTTCACTTATTTACAAGAAGCTCCTGGAAAATACGAGCGAGAAAGTAGAAACACTAAAAAATTTCATAAGGACGCTTGTTGGGACCTCCGGGGCAGCTGATTCAGGCACCCGGCGCACTGAGGTTTTGACCATGGTCTATCCAGAGGTTGAATATTGCGCTCCTCTATAGTAGTGGAGTGCCTGTACCAGGAAGATTGATGTCCACCTGGACGACTTCATGAGAACCATTAAGGGTACACTGAAATCCACATCAGTTTCCTGGTTGCATACTGCTAGTAATGTTGCACCACCACAACTAAGAATGGGTACAAATGGGTCTAAGCACTATGGGACTTAACATCTGAGGTCATCAGTCCACTAGACTTAGAACTACTTAAACCTAACTAACCTAAGGATATCACACACATCTATGCCTGAGGCAGGATTCGAATTTTCGACCGTAGCAGCAGCGCGGATCCGGACTGAAGTACCTAGAACCGCTCGGCCACAGCGGCCGGCAACTAAGACAAATGATTGCCACTATAAGGGAATGGTGACACTAAAACTCCCAAACCAGGCACAGGATCTCCCAATTCACGAGAGCCTAGTAACCCTCCGTCGAAACGTCTTAAACACCTGAACACCTACAATCTGGCACACTGAATTCAACTTCCAGATTAAAGAAGGCTGGCTACAAAAATGGAACGCAGTACCAATACACAAACAAGGTATAGTTGACTGGACTGTTGTTGTATCCTATTTTGATCTGAAGTGGGACGTCTGGACAAGTTCAAATTTGAACAGCTCGATAAAATGCGATCTCAAGTTGTGTGAATGGAGAGTATCCAATAGCCTGGTCTATGGCTGCGGTATCTGTGACTGAACCGTAGAGCACATTGCCCAGGAATGCCCTTTGAGAAAGTGCACAGGTTCTTTCAGAGACATTATTGGTGTGAATCCTCCTTCATTGGACTGGCTGAAGTGCTTGGAAGTGGAGCTCTGAAAGAAGATCATACATGCCACAGCAAATGTCGCTCTTATTTATGTTGCGCTGTATTGTGTTTTATCTTATGTAATATTAATTAGCAGGTGAAATGTATACAGGGTGGTCCATTGATAGTGACCGGGCCAAATATCTCACGAAATAAGTGTCAAATGAAAAAAACTACAAACATCAAAACTCGTCTAGCTTGAAGAGGATAACCATATGGCGCGTTGGTTGGCCCGCTAGATGGCGCTGCCATGGGTCAAACGGATATCAACTTCGTTTTGTTTAAATAGGAACCCCCATTTTTACTACATATTCGTGTAGTACGTAAGGAAATATGAATGTTTTAGTTGGACCACTTGTTTAGCTTTGTAATAGATGGCGCTATAATAGTCACAAACGTATAAGTACTTGGTATCACGTAACATTCCGCCAGTGCGGACGGTCTTTGCTTCGTGATACATTACACGTGTTAAAATGGACCGTTTACCAATTGCGGAAAAGGTCGATATCGTGCTGATGTGTGGCTATTGTGATCAAAATGACCAACGGGCGTGTGCTATGTATGCTGCTCGGTATCCTGGACGACATCATCCAAGAGTTCGGACCGTTCGCCGGTTAGTTACGTTATTTAAGGAAACAGGAAGTGTTCAGACACATGTGAAACGTCAACCACGACCTGCAAAAAATGATGATGCCCAAATAGGATGTTTTAGCTGCTGTCGCGGCTAATCAGCACATCAGTAGCAGACAAACTGCGCGAGAATCGGGAGTCTCAAAAACGTCGGTGTTGAGAATGCTACATCAACATTGATTGCACCCGTACCATACTTCTATGCACCAGGAATTGCATGGCGACGACTTTGAACGTCGCGTACAGTTCTGCCACTGGGCACAAGAGAAATTGCGGGATGATGACAGATTTTTTGCACGCGTTCTATTTAGCAACGAAGCGTCATTCACCAACAGCCGAGGCCTACGAGAAAGACAGGCCGCGGCGCGTACGTCACGATGGTAGTCCTGCACTCGCTCGCTCGCTCCAATCAGCAGACAAACTACGTTTCTACACCTGTTAACTCGTAACTAGGCGTGTCCGTACAAACGAAAACTGAATCTTCTACTGGAATCCGCTATTATGGAATCTTACTGTTGTTAGTCCTATAATGATGGGAAGTCCATGGGCCTACTTATAATTTGTTACGGCTGTACTGGCGTACAATAAAATAAAATCATGCTAAAATTATTATCAATTGCATAAGGCACCACTTCCAGCATGTAATGAGTACTATTAGGCGGAAGAGACTAAATGCTATAAACAAGCCGTTATACCATTTATATTGAGTACTGATCTTAAATTAAATTTTGCTGTACTGTTAATCAGTAAGATTTCATAATAGCAGATTCCAGTGGAAGATGCAATTCTCGTTAGTACTTACACGCCCAGCTGAGAGTTAACAGGTTTAGAAACGCATTTTGTCTGCTAAGCTGAGCGAGCGAGCGAGTTTAGGACTACCTTCGTGACGTACGCGCCGCGGCCTGTCTTTCTCGTGGGCCTCGCCAACAGTCGTAACGTAAACCGGCATAATATGCTCTACTGGACTACGGAAAATCCACGATGGCTGCGACATGTGGAACATCAGCAACCTTGGCGGGTTAACGTATGGTGCGGCATTATGGGAGGAAGGATAACTGGCCCCCATTTTATCGATGGTAATCTAAATGGTGCAATATATCCTGATTACCTACGTAATGCTCTACCGATGTTACTACAAGATGTTCCACTGCTTGACAGAATGGCGATGTACTTCCAACATGATGGATGTCCGGCACATAGCTCGCGTGCGGTTGAAGTAGTATTGAATAGCGTATTTCAAGAAAGGTGGATTGGTCGTCGAAGCACCATACCATGGCCCGCACGTTCACCGGATCTGACGTCCCCGGATTTCTTTCTGTGGGGAAAGTTGAAGGATATTTGCTATCGTGATCCACCGACAACGCCTGACAACATGCGTCAGCGCATTGTCAATGCATGTGCGAACATTACGGAAGGCGAACTACTCGCTGTTGAGAGGAATGTCGTTACACGTATTGCCATATGCATTGTGCTTGACGGACATCATTTTGAGCATTTATTGCAGTAAAGTGGTATTTACAGGTAATCACGCTGTAACAGCATGCGTTCTCAGAAATGATACGTTCACAAAAGTACATGTATGACATTGGAACAACCGAAATAAAATGCTCAAGCGTACCTATGTTCTGTATTTTAATTTAAAAAACCTACCTGTTACCAACTGTTCGTCTAAAATTGTGAGCCATGTGTTTGTGACTATTACAGCGCCATCTATTACAAAGCGAAAAAAGTGGTCCAACTAAAACATTCATATTTCTTTATGTACTACACGAATATATAATAAAAAATGGGGGTTCCTATTTAAGAAAACGCATTTGATATCCGTTTGCCCTATCGCAGCGCCATCTAGCGCGCCAACCATAGCGCCATCTGGTTTCCCCCTTCAAGCTAGACAAGTTTCGTTCTTTGTAGTTTTTTCATTTGACGCTTATTTCGTGAGATATTTGGCCCGGTCACGATCAATGGACCACCCTGTATATAAGGTTGCTGATGTTTTGGGCTGCCAACCTATAAATAAATAAATAGTAGTTCATACATAGAATTTCTATGCTTCGTGAGTACCTCATACTCCATTGTCGCAAACTGTGGCCAGGGAGTTCTTATTCAGCGATGAGGACTTTGCTGGATCTAAAACAGACAGGTTTTATATGGTGCGCTTCTTCACATCGTTGCCGAGCAAGACGCCACAGCTTAGCAATACTTTATATAAATACGAGGGGCGTTCAATAAGTAATGAACACATTCTTTTCTGACAGCAGATTGGTTTTATTCAAGGTTTTAATACACCGTATTATTCCCCATTCTTTTGGCTACAAAACCCTATTTTTCAGCGTAATCTCCGTTCGATGCGACGGTCTTACGCGACATTACTGGGAGGGCCTATACGCCTGTACGGTATCATTTTACTGGACGACGTCGAAGCCAATGTCTTGCTGCATCAATAACGTCCCCCTTATCCACGTGCTGCTTAATGCGGGGTGCACGCTTCGTTGGGCCAAGCGGATGGAAATCGGAAGGTGCAAGATCTGGGCTGTAGGGTGGATGGGGACAATCGGACCAATGAAGTTTTGTGAGCTCCTGTTGGGTGTGCAACTTGTGTAAGGCTTTGCGTTATCATGGAGAAAGAGAAATTCGTTTGCATTTTTGTGGTGACGAACACGGTAAAGTCGTTTCTTCAATTTCCTGAAGCTAGCACAACACATTTCAGACTTGATGGTCGCACCATGAGGGAGGACATCAAACAGAATAACTACATTCATGCTCATAAATTAAGGATAATGGTGATACATGGTGAAACAACGTTCTGGTGGGCGGTTTGCGGGTTTAAATAACCTCGGGGTATGACCATGCTGTGCATTTGAACTGCGGTCGTCGCACGGTGGCGCTGGCAGCAGTCCACATACGCAGAGGTGTGTTGGTGCGCGTCAGGGCACGGTGCAGCGAATAAGTGTGCAGACGTTTTCAGACGTGCTAATCGTCACTGTGTGTTCAAAATGGCTCAAAGAACACATATTGATGACGTTATGAGGGGTAGAATACTAGGGCGACTGGAGGCTGGTCAAACACAGCAGGTCCTAGCACAGGCCCTCCGTGTGCCACTAAGTGTGATCTCAATTATGGCAACGATTCCAGCAGACAAGAAACGTGTCCAGGAGCTACAGTACGGAACGTCTACAGTGTACAACACCACAAGAAGACCGATATCTCACCATCAGTGCCCGCAGACGGCCACGGAGTACTGCAGGTAGACTTGCTCGGGACCTTACCGCAGCCACTGGAGCAGTTGTCTCCAGACACACAGTCTACAGTCGACTGAACAGACATGGTTCGTTCGCCTGGAGACCTGCAAGGTGTATTCCACTGACCCCTGGTGACAGGAGAGCCCGTAGAGCATTGTGTCAAGAACACGGTCATTGGAGAAGTGGTCCTAGGTTATGTACACAGACGAGTTCACGTTTAGACAGAACAGTGATCCTCGCCGGGTTTTCATCTGGCGTGAACCAGGAACCAGAAACCAACCCCCTAATGTCCTTGAAAGGGACCTGTATGAAGGTCGTGGTTTGATGGTGTGGGGTGGGATTACGATTGGTGCACCTACAGCTCTGCATGTCTTTGATAGAGGAACTGTAACAGGTCAGGTGTATCGGGACGTCATTTTGCACCAGTATGTCCGCCTTTTCAGGGGTGCAGTGGGTCCCACCTTCCTCCTGATGGATGATAAGTGCCTTGAAAGAGAGGATATCAGACGAATGGAGTGGCCTGCCTGTTTTCCAGACCTAAACCCCATCGATCACGGCTGGGATGCTCTCGGTCGACGTATCGCTGCACGTCTTCAAACCCCTAGGACACTTCAGGAGCTCCGACAGGCACTGGTGCAAGAATGGGAGGCTATACCCCAGCAGCTGCTCGACCACCTGATTCAGAGTATGCCAACCCGTTGCGCGGCCTGTGTACGTGTGCATGGTGATCATATTTATGTCGGCGTACATGCGCAGGAGCAGTGGCGTATTGCAGCACATGTGTTTCGGGACGGTTTTCTCAACTTGTCACCAATACCGTGGACTTAGAGATCTGTGTCGTGTGTGTGTTCCCTGTGTGCCTATGCTATTAGCGCCAGTTTTGTGTAGTACCACGTTGTGTGGCATCACATTCTGTAGTTATCCTACATTTATGAGCATGAGTGTACTTGAGGGTCCCAGAAGACCGTTGTCAGCTGAGGGTACCGTTTTGAACTTTTTCTTCGGAGGAGGTGGTATGGTGCCACTTCATGAATTGCCATTTTGTTTCCGGTTCGAAATGATGAACCCATGTTTCATCGCCTGAGACGATGTTCGACAAAAAATGTCACGATCAGCCTTGTAACGCGCAAGGAATTTCTCGCAGATGGTCTGTCGTTGCTCTTTATGGTCTTCTGTTACGTAGCGAAGAACCCAGCTGGTGTCAGCGTGTGTCAGCGCTACCAACAGAGATGTCAAGTTAGGCAGCGAGGTGTTTGGTTGTCGTATTTCGATCAGTTCGAATGATAGTGTCCGCACGTTCCAACTTGCAGGAGTCACAGCTGTGTGTTGCAGCCCGGCACATGGGAAATCGGACAGGTTTGCGCCATCTTGTTGCGATGATGACAGACGCCTCACCGAAATGCTCTCCGTGCTTTTGGTCACTGCCAGGTCTCCTTAGACATGCTACAAACGTCCATGAATATCTGTGAAGTTCTGGTTTTGCGCCAAAAGAAATTCAATGAAAACTCTCTGCTACGAACGGAACTCTGTTATAGACACCATTTTGTAGGCCACCATCTATCGGAAGTTAATGAAATTATAGGAGCTGAAGCGAAAATATTCCACGATGCTAGACAAAAAATTCCGCATTTTTTCAGCAAAATAGTGTGAGAAAAATATATTTTGCATTACTTATTGAACTCCCCTCGTCTATTAGCAGGCTACAATTGGCGATGATAGTATATGAGCTCCCTTAAATGATCCGTAATTGATCTTGTCAGGAAGTAGCCAGAGAAAAGTACAAAACGCAATAGTCCCTCTTTGCTCTCCACAATTCCATTTTTAATAACGTTCGCTGCCGGTGAAAAAATTTGCAACACTAGAAGGAGTAACACATAATGAAATTTTAGTACTGCGCATGTACTGTACAGCAGGAAGATTACATGTTTAAAGCTGTAGGTGATTTGGGGGTATACAAGATGCGAAATTTAGTACACAGTTCTGCCACATCTGACAGCAGCTATAGTTCTACCTGAGCTGTGCATCGAGTGAAAATGAGTTTAGAATATGGATACAGGTATATAATTCCGTGATGCTTCAAATCTATGCCAGATATCATAAATAATAATGTGTGCTGAGTGGCAAGAACTTTTCGGTGGGTGAAATATCTTGTGAATGTGCTGGACAGAGCAACAGTCGCACATCGTCTGTATCGAGGTGAATCAGAACAGCAAAGTTATCATGCGGTCCTGCGTCATCTTGTTGAAAGACAACGTCATGGAAACAAATGGTTCAAATGGCTCTGAGCACTATGGGACTCAACTGCTGAGGTCATTAGTCCCCTAGAACTTAGAACTAGTTAAACCTAACTAACCTAAGGACATCACAAACATCCATGCCCGAGGCAGGATTCGAACCTGCGACCGTAGCGGTCTTGCGGTTCCAGACTGCAGCGCCTTTAACCGCACGGCGTCATGGAAACCTCGAGCATTTATGAGCCTTTTGGAAATGTAACGTCTGCTGTCCAAATTACTTGTTATGTGACTCATAAGTGATAGTTTTGCGTACCAATGGCACTCCGTACGATTGCGTTATGTACTGTGCCCATAAAAAGACAAGGAATATAATCTGGCAACGTTCGAGAAATCTGAGCTTTCAAAGTGCGGCTTAACGAAAATCAAACACTTGAAAGGACTGAGTTAGGGTTTTAAGTACACATCATTCACCATTTGACAAATTTTATTACCATTAAAAAAGACACTTTATATACTAAGAGAAACAATTTCTGAGATCCGCAACAAATACATTCAACAACACGTTCAAACAAAACAAAGGGAAAAACAGTCTGAATACTAACAACAGTTACAAAATGAAACGAGGCCTTTTAACAAAATATATCTCTTTATAGACAAGCCCATAAAACTACTAGCCTCTAATGTCGCATTACATTACATGTTATTATCATTTAAACTACAGGCGTTATATAATTTTAGCAAAGGACGCAGCATGGAAGAACAATAACGGGTGTAAATACGTCAGATACCCTCTTCCATAACCTTTGACAAGAACGTTACAAACTTGCCCCACTGGGCTGACTCGACCTTTAAACAACCACGGAACTAAGGCTCAACGATCTGAAAATTAGAACAAAAACAAACTAACAAACATGAAATTTCATGGCTAGGCGCTGCCTCTGTATCTCCAGTGAGAAACAAATTCAGGCGCCGTAGCTACCAAACGAACGTAGACCTCAGTATGCGACGTAAATTTCATCTTATACGTCTAACCGTTCCTCAGAAAAGGGGTCTTAAAAAAGACGGACAGACAGGCAGACAGTCTGATAAGTGCCAAAAAATTTTTTGTGATATATTACAAATTAACAGTTTCCGAATTTTTTGCATTACTTTTGTTGTGAAAGCTTACTTCCTGCCAAATTCCACGATTCTAGGTCAACGGGAAGTACCTTGTGGGCTTTAATGAATGAAATTACGAGTGACAAAATAGGTGACATAAAAAGCCGTATCTTTTGATTGTGTCGACTTGGAAGCTTATATTTACTGCACTGCCAAGTGACTACAGACCTCAGTATGTGACAAATTTCAACTTGATACGTCTAGCCATTCCTCAGAAAAGTGGGGTTTAACAGATGGACGAACGGACCGGCACTCTGATTGCAAATTACAAAAAATTGTTTTTTTATGTGATATAATTACAAATAAATAATTTCCGGGTTTTTTCCTTTGACTGCTGTATTAAATCTTGCTTCTTGCCAAATTCCATGATTCTAAGTCAGGGGGAAGTAGCCTGTAGGTTTTGATGAGTTAGTTTGGATCAAAAAATGTAACGGAAATGGCCGTATCTTTCGACTGCATTGACTTAGAGGCTTATGTTTTCTGTATCAACAAGGGACCGTAGACCTTAGTATGTGGTATAAATTTCAACTTGGTATGTCTATCCGTTTGTGAGAAAAAATGTTTGTTACAGTCGGACGGACAGATAGACAGGCAAAGACGGACAGACAACAGAGTGATTGTACAAGGGTTCTGTTTATACCAATTGAGGTACGGAACCCTAAAGAGATTTGCTAAGAAATGAAATGAAATGAAAAAATGTACTCACTGTTTTACCTGATGACTGACTGTGGACATTACAAGCTGACCGTAATTGCGGAAGCGTTGACGGTGCAGGGACTGACCTCTCGTTTATGTCCGATAAATGTTCGATGGGATTCATGTCGGGCTATCTGGGTGACCAAATGGTCCAGAAAGTTCTTCAAACCAATCGCGAACAACTGTGGTTTGGCGACATGGTGCATTGTCATCCTTAAAAATTACATAGTTGTTTGGGAACTTGAAGCCCATGAATGGCTGCAAATGGTCTCCAAGTAGCCGAACACAACAATTTCCAGACCACAGGATAGAGCCCATTTCATGGAGCCAACACCACCTTTCGTTGTTGCCTTGCTGACAACTTAGGTCCAAGGCTTCGTGGGGTCTGCGCCATCCTCGAACCCTACCATCAGCTCTTGCCAACTAAAATCGGTACATCTGACCAGGCCACGGTTTCCCAGTCGTCTAGGATACAACCAATATGGTTAGGAGCCCAGAAAAGGCGCTGTAGGAGATGTGCTATTAGTAAAGACATTCGTGTCGGTCGCCTGCTGCCATAGACCATTAACGCCAAATTCGCCGCACTCTGTCAACGGATACGTTCATCGTACGTCCCACATTGATTTCTGTGTTTTTTTTTTCACGCAGTGTTGCTTATCTGTTAGCACCGACAACTCTAAGCAAACGCGGCTGCTCTCGGTAGTAAGTGAAGGCGGGTCAGTCACTGTGTTGTCCATGGTGAGAGACAATGCCTGAAATTTGGTATTCTCGTCACATTCTTGACACTGTAGATATCGGAATACTAAATTCCCTAACCATATCCGAAACTGAATGACCTATGCATCTACACTCATGCTCATAAATTAAGGATAATTGCAGAATGTGGTGCCACAACGTGGCACTACACAAAACTGGGGCTAATAGCATTTTAGGCACATAGGGAACACACACGACACAGATCTGTAAGTCCCCAGTATTGGTGATAAGTTGAGTAAACCGTCCCGAAACACATGCGCTACAAAACGCCACTGTTTCGTGCGCATATACCCCAACATCAATATGGGATATGATCACCATGCACATGTACACAGGCTGCACAACGAGTTTGTAACAGGCCCTTTTATTTATTATTATTGTTCCCGCTCGTTCGGGATCTGAATAGCAGCCCAAAATTAGATAATTGATTAATGTGACCGTGTACCTAATGGGCTGGCAATCGGATTGGACTGCTCAGGGGATGTTACATTCCGTATTGTCCTTCGCAAATACTGTAATAAGTACTGTTTGGTGGTAAGGAGGACACAACACAGTTTTACAAACAAGATCTATATTCTTAGCAAAACCACAAAATAAGGAGACAGCCACTGCCTTCGTCAATACATTGTAAATGACGGCTAATCTCAGCACAGGTTTCTCTAGTTATTCTTAATCGTCACACGCAACATCCAATCACTGTAATCCAAGTAATGCCGGCGCGGTAGACGCGGAAGTTCAATAACGGCACTTAATATCACTGAAATCACTCTGTAATTGAACTTTCTCACTTTCCCGTATAATATTAACACAAAGGGGTTAAACCGCGGCGATGGCCACTCCCTTTGTCGATAATTTGCATTAATACAACTGCTGGCTTCTGCACAGCTCTGCCCGCCTCGCGGGAACCTACCACACCCTGACTCCGCACTCTCCACACTAACTGCTCTCCGCCCAGTTCTTCCCGCCTCGCGGGAATCTACCCAAGCCGCACTCGGCACTCCGGTGAACCCCCTCTAGCTCTCGCGACCTGCATACACACTACTCGATAGTTGCCCTGTCGACCTGTGTGAGCGCAAACTTAGTAGTAAGGGCCTGCGGACCCCTTACATCCCCGCCCTCAAAAACTTCTTTTGAACCGCAGGTGAAAAAGTATCGGCAAGGGATTTAAAACATGGCTACATTTGAACAGAGCATACAAACAAATAATTAATGAAATTACAAATTCATCAAATAATCCTGTCTCCACAATAATTTTTTTTTTTTACAAAAGGTTATTACATCGCATAAATGGCATTGTCCAAAATTACAATTTTTCATCTCAACCAGCAATAGTCCTCTCTAGTCCAATATCGAATGAAAACACACAACATATACACTCAAAAATTATTATCTAAACACAGAATATATGAATTATTACTACAAAATAGTTATTACAGGTTTTATTTTCATTCTGAGACAATCTTCGACATGAAATATGCAACTCTAATTGTAATACATCACCAAATACAATGTAAATAAACACTTCCCTCTTTCAAAAGTCTCTTTTACAGCTAAATGTCCTAACCATGTCTTAGCAGATTTATTCGGGTCCTTATAGCCCTCACTCTTGGCTGGACCTCACCTGGAGTGTCATTTGGTTTCTCGGTTCCTCCGCCTCTTCCTCGGTAATCAGATGAATGATTAATATGAATCCTTGGGTCATTGCTTCCCTCTCTGTTTCGATCATTAGCTTTATTGTGTCCCTGTGATCTAATAGACTCCAATTGGGCCAGTATCTTCATTAAAGCCTCTCTATCTTCGATTAGGCTCCTAGATACAGTTCCTTGCCTTTTCTGATTCAATCTTCTTTTTATCACAGATACCATGACGTTATCATTCAGGGGTTGTTCCAAAACCTCGTTCCATTTCCACAAATGTTTGGCAAATTCTTCCGACGTTCCTTTCCAATTACTAAGTGGTCTGCATCGTAGTGGGTCCTCAAGTGCTGCACACTGACGACCTTTGGGCCAGCATTTCTTCAATAATCCTCCTCCAAACTGATCATAATTAGTAGTCCCTTTCTTCCTTTTGATTCCACAAGTGAAGGCCTCACCTTCGATTGCAACCCACTGGTCATCTTCTTCTTGCTGCACGGCTATAGCATTTCTCGGATTGACTGCCAATTGGTTTTGCTTATCTCCTATCCCCTCAACCACATCGTTGCATTGTTTCTGCATCTGCGTCACCTCGGTGATCTTTTCTCCCAATTCGGTTCTAGTTTCTTCAACATCGTCTTCTATTTTCTCTGTTAACTTTTCTTCCATCTTCTCCACGTCTCCCTGGACCTGGTCTATATTTGTCTGTAGCTTATTTTCTCTTCCGTCGACGTTCATCTTCAATCGTTCTGGTAACTCCTGCATTTCCTTCTTCAGATTACATTCCATCTTCGTGTACGATGTTTTGATCTCTTGTAAATCTTCCTTTAGTGATTCTCTTGTTTCTCGTGAACTCTTCTCTATTGATTCTCTGAGTTCTTGTGAACTCTTCTTTAATGATTCTCTGAGTTCTTGTGAACTCTTCTTTAGTGATTCTCTGAGTTCTTGTGAACTCTTCTTTAATGATTCTCGTAAATCTTCCTTTAATGATTTATAGAATTTTTCTCTCCTTTCCCTTTCTTCTTGAAAATATTTCTCGAATGATTCTCTTGTTTCTTGGGCGCTCTTCTTTGTCAAGTCTATCAACATCGACCACTTATCTTCATCTTCTGAAACTGACTTATTTCTCGTCGTTTGTCCCGGTGTCTCGGGATAATTAGTTGAATGTGCTGATGGGCTTCCTAATGACAATCCACAATCACTAATTCCTGAATCATCCCTGTCTTCCTGTCCTATCCCTTTTCTTTCAACTATTGCCTCACAAACCTGCTTATCTTCAGAAGACATGTTTGGTTTATATTTAATGCCCAAGCAAGTAATACAAAATAACCTCCAATAACCCAAAACACTCCTAATTACCATGAAACTAATCAAACAGTATCTGCAATCCTTTCAGTTAACTCCCAAAATGATACTATATGCATGAGTACCGAACATCACAACTCTCAAACCTATTAATTTCCAATACCATTTTCACATACACAATTCATGTAAAAATGTTTTAAACAAGATAATCATAACACTCACAAAATTTATAAATGCAATATCACCAAAACAATTACCATTTACACAGTGCAGTGTGCATAAGTAAGCATGCTATACTTCAGAGTATGTTTCGCAACTTTTCTGAAATTATTGCAATTGAGCACTTTTCCTAATGTAAATGTCAGTTAAAAACTGTTTATTTATCGCGAATACTGCACACTGCAATTTAATGTTATGTTAACCCGTCGTCTTCACTCACCAACCGACGTTACCGCGAGTCGCGATGTTTTGACGTTTGAGATGGGCGTGGCTGTGCCGCCGCTGGAGCTCGCGTGAAGTTGAAGATCAGCTGCAAGGCGACGTAGTTCCCTGTCGGCCGCTCCGTGGCGCTGCAGGCGGGCGTAGTTCGTAGTTTGGCCGCTAGATGCCGGAACTGCGCTCGTTGTCTCGAAGTTGCGTCGCTCCGTGGCGCTGTAGGCGGGCGTAGTTCGTAGTTCGGCCGCTAGATGCCGGGACTGCTCTCGGTATCTCGAAGTTGCGTCGCTCGCCGTGGTGTCGTGTGAAATCACTTCGCGGATCAAAGCTCTTTGGCGCAACTGCTACGTGGCTCTGCGTGACGTCACTCACTAATTGCGTCGCCACAATACCTTGTCGTCAGCATAACAGTTTGTGGGTCCACACGAAACCGTCCAATTTTCACCGTTCAAAAAGCAATTTCCGTCAACATCTTATCACTAAACACCTTTCTAACAACTTTTGTGACGAAATCTTGGCTCGTTTTGCTATTTTACTGTTCACACGTGTCTTTCTTTAGTGATCACTTTTCCCAGTTTTTCGTGCGGATTTTCGCATTTGCACTTTACAACACAGTTTAATATGGCCAGAAAAACAGTTTTGTCACAATCGTGCGATATTATTACTTCGTATTGTTCAAAAATGCACTGTTCCTTATCGCGATTTTAACGTTGCAAAATATTTTCTTGCTTTAAGCACGGTAAATTACCTATTGTTCATTACGACTCGTCCGAAAATTGCACTTGTCCTTTCACGGTAAGCCAAGGGTGTAACAGGCCCTTTTATTTATTATTATTGTTCCCGCTCGTTCGGGATCTGAATAGCAGCCCAAAATTAGATAATTGATTAATGTGACCGTGTACCTAATGGGCTGGCAATCGGATTGGACTGCTCAGGGGATGTTACATTCCGTATTGTCCTTCGCAAATACTGTAATAAGTACTGTTTGGTGGTAAGGAGGACACAACACAGTTTCACAAACAAGATCTATATTCTTAGCAAAACCACAAAATAAGGAGACAGCCACTGCCTTCGTCAATACATTGTAAATGACGGCTAATCTCAGCACAGGTTTCTCTAGTTATTCTTAATCGTCACACGCAACATCCAATCACTGTAATCCAAGTAATGCCGGCGCGGTAGACGCGGAAGTTCAATAACGGCACTTAATATCACTGAAATCACTCTGTAATTGAACTTTCTCACTTTCCCGTATAATATTAACACAAAGGGGTTAAACCGCGGCGATGGCCACTCCCTTTGTCGATAATTTGCATTAATACAACTGCTGGCTTCTGCACAGCTCTGCCCGCCTCGTGGGAACCTACCACACCCTGACTCCGCACTCTCCACACTAACTGCTCTCCGCCCAGTTCTTCCCGCCTCGCGGGAATCTACCCAAGCCGCACTCGGCACTCCGGTGAACCCCCTCTAGCTCTCGCGACCTGCATACACACTACTCGATAGTTGCCCTGTCGACCTGTGTGAGTGCAAACTTAGTAGTAAGGGCCTGCGGACCCCTTACTAGTTGGTATACTCGGGATCAGGTGGTCGAGCAGCTTCCGGGGTATAGCCTCCCATTCTTGCACCAGTGCCTGTCGGAGCTCCTGAAGTGTCCTAGGGGATTGAAGATGTTCAGCAATACACCGACCGAGAGCATTCCAGACCTGCTCGATGGAGTTTAGGTCTGGAGAACAGGCAGGCCACTCCATTCGCATGATATCTTCTCTTTCAAGGTACTCCTCCACGATGGCAGCTCGGTGGGGCCGTGCGTTATCATCCATCAGGAGGAAGGTGGGGACCCACTGCACCCCTGAAAAAGCGGACATACTGGTGCAAAATGACGTCCCGATACACCTGACCTATTACAGTTCCTCTGTCAAAGACATGCAGGGGTATACGTGTACCGATCATAATCCCACCCCACAACATCAAACCACGACCTCCATACAAGCCCCTTTCAAGGACATTAAGGGGTTGGTATCTGGCTCCTGGTTCACGCCAGATGAAAAGCCAGCGAGAATCACTGTTCAGACAGTACCTGGACTCGTCCATGAACATAGCCTGGGACCACTGTTCCAATGACCATGTACTGTGTTCTTGACACCAGGCTTAACGGGCTCTCCTGCGACCAGGGGTCAGTGGAATGCACCTTGCAGGTCTCCAGGCGAATAAACCATGCTTGTTCAGTCGTCTGTAGACTGTGTGTCTGGAGACAACTGTTCCAGTGGTTGCGGTAAGGTCCGGAGCAAGACTACCTGCAGTACTCCGTGGCCGTCTGCGAGCACTGATGGTGATATATCGGTCTTCTTGTGGTGTTGTACACTGTGGACGTCCCATACTGTAGCGCCAGGACACGTTTCCTGTCTGGTCTGCTGGAATCGTTGCCATAATCTTGAGATCACAGTTTGTGAAACACGTAGGCCCCTTGCTACGACCTGCTGTGTTTGGCCAGCGTCCAGTCGCCCTAGTATTCTACCCCTCATAATGTCATCAATATGTGTTCTTTGAGCCATTTTCAACACATAGTCACTATTAGCACGTCTGAACACGTCTGCACACTTACTCGCTGCGCCGTACTCTGATATGCACCAACACACCTCTGCGTATGTGGACTGCTGCCAGCGCCATCGTGCGACGACCGCAGGTCAAATGCACCGCATGGTCATACCCCGAGGTGATTTAAACCCGTAACCCGCCCACCAGACCGTTGTTTCACCGTGTCATAATCACCCCAGAAACCATTTAACACAGATCACCTGAGTACAAATTAAAGCTCTCGCAATGAACTGCCCTTTTACACCTCGTGTACGCGACACTACCGCCATCTGTATATGTTTCTATCGTTGCCCCATAACTTTTGTCATCTGAATGTGAAGGTACTGGCCATACTTGTGTCATGCACAGCTGGACCCTATTCGTCTGCGATGTCAGTCGTGTCTTGAATAAACTGTTCAGACCAAAGAACATGTGACGCGTTCATTACTCCTTGATGCATTTCTTTCGTGACTGCACTTTTAATAGTTAGTATGGAACCCAGGCACTTTATTTCTCTAACTCGTTCTAAGGAGTACATGACAACATCAACGCCGTGACAACGAGAACTTTGGTTTTATCCTCATGCATCCCCATCCAAGTTTTCCTCGCATTGTAGGAAAATAGGGAAGTGTCAGCACATACTTGCTTCAGGGTGTCACCAAGAATCACAACAACGTCAGAAAATGCGAGGATTGTGTCTGCTCCCACCATCTCCATTTCCCTGATTAGATCATTACCACAGCTTACTTTTTCCAAGGCCAAGTTGGATAGTACTGGTGCCAGCAGATATCCTTGTCTCAATCCATTTCGACTGCTGAATGGTGCTGATAGCTGGTTGCCGAACCACACTTTCAGAGCTGACTGAGAGAAACTGCAAACAAACAAACAATTAATTAAGTAACTTTGTTTGCTCGGGGTGATAATTAAAACTTATTGGCTATCCCTCGTTTTTTGCAATACCCTTAAAAGTCATTATAAAACAGAATCACAGAATCCCGTAATACTGGAGAAATGTAACGACATTGTTGACAGACTCTCGATAGCATTTCTACACAGTATCAGTATTTCCGACGTATAAATTTATCTTTGCCATGTCGACGCCCGTCTAGATCGACAAGGGCAATGAATAAGCCAGCGGTTGTGGGCTGTGTACTACATTTGCAGAGTGTCCCCATCTAGTGAGCTACAGTAAGTCCAAAAAGTATTCTTCTAGTTGTAATTTTTTTAAAAAACTAAGTATATGTCACGTGAAAGGAAGGGAACATAAAATGTGAACATCCAGTCATACGGAATGAACCTTGGTAAATCATTTTTGTTGATGGACAAGGAAACAAATGCATCGATAGCGATAAAAAAATTTGACAAAATGGAGAATTTATTCAAGGGCTACTTCAAAAAGTATTCGTCCACTCATTTTTTTTAAGTTGCAAATTGAAAATATTATTTCACTTACAAAAAAATAATATTTAGTGGGGTTTCCCTTTGCAGCTGTTACAGCTTGTGGTCGACTGGACAAATGACCACGTTTGCCGTCAGAGGAGCTGGAATTTTGTCCCATTCGTCTTTAAGTGCTTCTTTTAGGTCTCTTTTGTTAGAAATGTGTCTTCTCCAGATGCTATCTTCCAGTACTTTCCAAAGGTGTTCAATAGGATTAATTTCTGGGCACGGAGGAAGGGTGTTAAGTTTTTTGGGGTATTGTACAAGAGCCACAGCCTTGTATTTAGAGCCGTGTGCTTTGGCCGTTATCTTGTTGAAAAATGTAATTTCCTTGCAGACCTAATTTTTCTGTGCTAGGATTCAGATTGCCCTTTAAAATGTTGATATACATATGGTGATCCATTGTACCTTGCATGAAATGTGATTTTCCAACACCTGCAGCACTGATACAGCCCCACACCATCAGGGAGCCACCACTGTGTTTAACCGTTGGCAGAAGACTGCGTGGCAACATCTCCGCATTTTCTTACACCACACCATTCGCCTGCCATCCGACCCAAATACGTTATATTTACTCTCATCAGAAAATATTATGCTATTCCAGAAGTCTTCCTTTTTGAATCTATGTTCTATCGCAAAATGAAGACGTTTCTTTCGATTCTGTTCACTGACCCAAAATTTCTTACGCGCTACGCTGCCGCGATACCCATACGTTTTGAAGGTATTTCTGATTGTGTTGGCACATACCTTCTTTCCCCTAGACTCTAACTTCGCAGCCAACTTAGGAGCGCTGATTTTAGGTTTATTCTTCATTTCCCTCTGCATCAGTCGAAGTGTGAAGGGTTCCGGTACGTGGTTGGCTTCTTAATGATTTTGATAAGCAAAATCAATCTACAGTATTATCGACTGAACCGTCGATCTAGGTCTACTAACTACTTTAGCAATCTCATAAGAAGATTTGCACTCATTATGTAAGCGCAGAATAAGTTCCCTTTCGATCAGCGTCGTCTCATCGCCCGTGGCGCTAATCGCACTGTATCGGCTCCGTTCAGAACCACACTGTTGACTCTAGTGTGTGCCGTGGGTCAGCCTTATAGTTTAATCACTGCGAGCAGAATTTCGGCATCTTCAGACGGTGGACGAATACTGTATGAACTAGCTCTTCTATTTATATTTTGTTAACCTTGCTGTCGATTTGGAGCCGACCGGAGTGGCCGAGCGGTTCTAGGCGCTTCAGTCTGGAACCGCGCTGCTGCTTCGGTCGCAGGTTCGAATCCTGCCTCGGGCATGGATGTGTGTGATGTCCTTAGGTTAGTTAGGTTTACGTAGTTCTCAGTTCTAGGGGACTGATGACCTCAGATGTTAAGTCCCATAGTGCTCAGAGCTGTTTGTCGATTTGGATGTATTTTATTCCTTGCTTTTCAATAAAAATGACTTACCGAGGTACTTCTTACTTGACTGGCTCTTTAGATTTTGTATACATTTCTTTTCATGTCCGGAACCGTGCGACTGCTACGGTCGCAGGTTCGAATCCTGCCTCGGGCATGGATGTGTGTGATGTCCTTAGGTTAGTTAGGTTTAAGTAGTTCTAAGTTCTAGGGGACTGATGACCACAGCAGTTGAGTCCCATAGTGCTCAGAGCCATTTGAACCATTTCTTTTCATGTCACACAGACTTTGGTTTCTGAAAGATATGCAGCTAGACGAATACTTTTTGGACTCACTGTATGTCGCTACCTCGTTGCCCATCACAGCGTGTGCCAGGGCGGCGGACGCTGAAGCAAGTTTTTAATTAACACTCGGCTTGCCGCTAACAGGACGGACCTGTGAGTGTTTCCGTTAATGTCAGTCCGTACAGTTAGCCGTTACGTAATCAACGCCTGGTGCACAAGCTGAGCACACTGACGTGGCTTGTTTACCATTCTCGCAAACAAGTGCCACAGATTTCTCGGGTCGTTAGTGAGCCATTCTGCGCAGTTCTGCCAACGACGTACACGTAGAATATCTAGAAGTGTAAGTGCGGATGTGTGTGTTGAGCCTACCGGTACTGGATGTCGGCTTTGAGCAGTGTCGCCAAATTTGCGCAAACTGAGGTAGAACAGGACACTGGAAATATTTATTTTGCTTCCGTTTTATTGCTTACAATGGAAGTTGTGCTGACACAATGATCTGTTGTCTAACCTGAGATCCATGATAGATTGAAAGGGGATTATTTAGTTGTGAGCAGACGAGATACAATAAAGGGAGTACGAAATCCTAGTCGTCGTGACGTCGATTTTTATTGTACAAAATGGCTCTGAGCACTATGAGACTTAACATCTATGGTCATCAGTCCCCTAGAACTTAGAACTACTTAAACCTAACTAACCTGAGGACAGCACACAACACCCAGTCATCACGAGGCAGAGAAAATCCCTGACCCCGTCGGGAATCGAACCCGGGCGTGGGAAGCGAGAACGCTACCTCAAGACCACGAGCTGCGGACTTTTATGGTACACTTTGTTTACATTTGAGGCGTCATGTCAACTATGTCAATGACTTATGTCGTTGACCTTGAGCTTGGTATTGAATGTACTGTGCAACCATGCCCTTCCCCTCCCACTCCCTTGCCACACTGACAAACAAAATAAAACAATCAGTCAAAACTTAATACGCTGGAAAAAGCACAGTTGTGCTAGTGGTAAAAGTAAAACGTAAACAGCACTTTCTCGATGTAACAAGCAAGATATCACACATCACACCGTATTTGGATGACATCATCAGGAGTATCCCCAATGTGTGAGGCGGCACATATGGAAAGCGGTCCATGCCAGCTTTCTCAAATCCGACATCCAATCAGCGTGGTTTATCACAGTGAATGGCAAACACGTTAATTCAATCAGTGTGGTTTATCACAGTGAATGGCAAACACGTTAATTCAATCAGCGTGATTTATCACAGTGAATGGCAAACACGTTAATTCAATCAGCGTGGTTTATCACAGTGAATGGCAAACACGTTAATTCAATCAGCGTGGTTTATCACAGTGAATGGCAAACACGTTAATTCAATCAGCGTGGTTTATCACAGTGAATGGCAAACACGTTAACCAACATCAACTGCATCGCATCCATCTAGCCGGCTAGGCCCTCTGCACCCATTGTGGAGTGGATGAGACAGACGACCACTGGTTACGCTGTGGTCTAGCGTCCGATGTCTGGACACATGTGCAGCATATTCTGGCCTTTCTTACATGCCAAACACCCGCTCAGATCGACATCCACACACTTTTTACCCCATCTCCAAAACTCACTTTGTGAACTGGATCTGTGACCACACAATCCGTTACATCTTTATAATTCTGGCCACAAGTCAGTGTTAGAATATTGAAATTATCTGAACGAATGACACTGCGTCCTAATAGCAGTCCACACTATCAGCTATACTTCTCCAATTTCTTTGGGAGCACCTTTAATGATCCGCCTCGCAGCTGGAATATCCAAGCCATGATAAGCTGAAAACTGATCTGAACCTACTCAAACAGAGCAGAACTTATAATGGAATCTACCCCCAATCAATGAGAAGACACCCTTGGACGTGCTGGCTGACGCAAGATCCACTCCTCAAGGTGCAAATATATAAAAAAATACGAAAAATAAAATAAATAAAAAATAAAATATACTAATTATGTTTAATTTTCATGGCTCCCCTACGGTTTCCTTTCCTTTATCCTTTCTCAAGCCCTCATAGCTCTAGGTTAGTCATACTGGGAGTAGGATTAGATAGGGACCAACAACTGAAGTGGAGTGTTTTATTTTTATTTTTTATTTAGGGCAAAAGTGGCGGTCACAATTTTCCTTCCTTTTCTTTGACTCCCTTTTGTGCTCCCCAGCAGAAAAAAACTAGATAGTGTTCATGCTAGCAAGAAGGTTGTGGATGAGGTGATGGCTTAAATCCTGCCAACACTTATGACTTAATCTTTTTGTTTTTTTTCATCACTGGTCACAATATTTAATTTATATGATATTTGAGATATAATGAAAAAGACCACGTATATTTTCATGAAGTTAAACTGTAGTGGACTGACAAGGCAGCCAGTCCACAGTGACGGGTAGCCGAGAGGGCACGCGTCAACTCACGCCGTCTTGCGTTAAGTCTGAAACAGGATTCGTAATGAATGTGATAAAGAAAAGAACGTAGCTACTAGAACACTTAACTTTTATATCGTCCTTTGGTATACAGCATTCTTGATGATACAAGTGAGACTATCTTGAGATACATGCAATGGTACAAATGGCGCCTTGCTAGGTCGTAGCCATTAACTTAGCTGAAGGCTATTCTAACGGTCTCTCGGCAAATGAGAGAAAGGCTTCGTACGTGTAGTCGCTAGCAATGTCGTCCGTACAACTGGGGCGAGTGCTAGTCAGTCTCTCGAGACCTGCCTTGTGGTGGCGCTCGGTCTGCGATCCTGACAGTGGCGACACGCGGGTCCGACATGTACTAATAGACCGCGGCCGATTTAAGCTACCACCTAGCAAGTGTGGTGTCTGGCGGTGACACCACATAAACTGAATTTCATTTGTTATTTGACTACTTACTATTTTTAATTAAATTTTCAAGAACTAGGAACAGGCTTGGAAAGCCCAAGTCAAATCTCAATAAATAATTATGTGAATGACGTTATTCACAATCAGTAATTTATTAAGTCACAATGTGCCAGACCACAAAAGTAACTTGTCAGCTGTGCTCTCAACATCACAGATTGCAAGATGGTATTTGTCATACAGACATTGTCGTTGTTGTTGTGGTCTTCAGTCCTGAGACTGGTTTGATGCAGCTCTCCATGCTAATCTATCCTGTGCAAGCTCCTTCATCTCCCAGTACCTACTGCAACCTATATCCTTCAGAATCTGCTTAGTGTATTCATCTCTTGGTCTCCCTCTACGATTTTTACCCTCCAAACTGCCCTCCAATGTTAAATTTGTGATCCCTTTATGCCTCAGGACATGTCCTACCAACCGATCCCTTCTTCTGGTCAAGTTGTGACACAAACAACTCTTCACCCCAATCCTATTCAATACCTCCTCATTAGTTATGTGATCTACCCATCTAATCTTCAACATTCTTCTGTAGCACCACATTTCAAAAGCTTCTATTCTCTTCTTGTCCAAATTATTTATTGTCCATGTTTCACTTCCATACATGGCTACACTCCATACAAATACTTTCAGAAACGACTTCCTGACTCTTAAATCTATACTCGATGTTAACAAATTTCTCTTCTTCAGAAACGCTTTCCTTGCCATTGCCAGTCTACATTTTATATCCTCTCTACTTCGACCATCATCAGTTATTTTGCTCCCCAAATAGCAAAACTCCTTTACTACTTTAAGTGTCTCATTTCCTAATCTAATTCCCTCTGCATCACCTGACTTAATTCGACTACATTCCATTATCCTCGTTCTGCTTTTGTTGATGTTCATCTTATATCCTCCTTTCAAGACACTGTCCATTCCGTTCAACTGCTCTTCCAAGTCCTTTGCTGCCTCTGACAGAATTACAATGTCATTGGCGAACCTCAAAGTTTTAATTTCTTCTCCCTGGATTTTAATACCTACTCCAAATTTTTCTTTTGTTTCCTATACTGCTTGCTCAATATGCAGATTGAATAACACCGGGGAGAGGCTACAACCCTGTCTCACTCCCTTCCCAACCACTGCTTCCCTTTCATGTCCCTCGACACTTATAACTGCCATCTGCTTTCTGTACAAATTGTAAATAGCCTTTCGCTCCCTGTATTTTACCTCTGCCACCTTCAGAATTTGAAAGAGAGTATTCCAGTCAACATTGTCAAAAGCTTTCTATAAGTCTACAAATGCTAGAAACGTAGGTTTGCCTTTCCTTAATCTTCCTTCTAAGATAAGTTGTAAGGTCAGTATTGCCTCACGTGTTCCAACATTTCTATGGAATCCAAATTGATCTTCCCCGAGGTCGGCTTCTACCACTTTTCCCATTTGTCTGTAAATAATTCGCGTTAGTATTTTGCAACTGTGACTTATTAAACTGATAGTTCGGTAATTTTCACATCTGTCAACACCTGCTTTCTTTGGGATTGGAATTATTATATTCTTCTTGAAGTCTGAGGGAATTTCGCCTGCCTCATACATCTTACTCACCAGATGGTAGAGTTTTGTCAGGACTGGCTGTCCCAAGGCCGTCAGTAGTTCTAATGGAATGTTGTCTACTCCCGGGGCCTTGTTTTGACTCGGGTCTTTCAGTGCTCTGTCAAACTCTTCACGCAATATCGTTTCTCCCATTTCATCTTCATCTACATCCTCTTCCATTTCGATAATATTGTCCTCAAGTAGATCGCCCCTGTAGAGACCCTCTATATACTCCTTCCACGTTTCTGCTTTCCCTTCTTTGCTTAGAACTGGGTTTCCATCTGAGCTCTTGATATTCATACAAGTGGCTCTCTTTTCTCCAAAGGTCTCTTTAATTTTCCTGTAGGCTGTGTCTATCTTACCCCTCGTTAGATAAGCCTTTACATCCTTACATTTGTCCTCTAGCCATGCCTGCTTAGCCATTTTGCACTTCCTGTCGATCTCATTTTTGAGATGTTTGTATTCCTTTTTGCCTGCATTTACTGCATTTTTATATTTTCTCCTTTCATCAATTTAATTCAGTATTTCTTCTGTTACCCAAGGATTTCTAACAGCCCTCGTCTTTTTACCTACTTGATCCTCTGCTGCCTTCACTACTTCATCCCTCAGAGCTACCCATTCGTCTTCTACTGTATTTTTCCCCCCATTCCTGTCAATTGTTCCCTTATGCTCTCCCTGAAACTCTGTACAACCTCTGGTTTAGTCAGTTTATCCAGGCCCCATATCCTTAAATTCCCACCTTTTTGCAATTTATTCAGTTGTAATCTTCAGTTCATAACCAATAGATTGTGGTCAGAGTCCACATCTGCCCCTGGAAATGTCCTACAATTTAAAACCTGGTTCCTAAATCTCTGTCTTACCATTATATAATCTATCTGATACCTTTTACTATCTCCAGGATTCTTCCATGTATACAACCTTCTTTTATGATTCTTAAACCAAGTGTTAGCTATGATTAAGTTATGCTCTGTGCAAAATTCTACCAGACGGCTTCCTCTTTCATTTCTTAGCCCCAATCCATATTCACCTACTATGTTTCCTTCTCTCCATTTTCATACACTCAAATTCCAGTCACCCATCACTATTAAATTTTCGTCTCCCTTCACTACCTGAATAATTTCTTTTATCTCATCATACATTTCCTTAATTTCTTCATCATCTGCAGAGCTAGTTGGCATATAAACTTGTATTTCTGTAGTAGGTGTGGGCTTCGTGTCTATCTTGGCCATAATAATGCGTTCACTATGCTGTTTGTAGTAGCTTACCCACACTCCTATATTTTTATTCATTATTAAACTTACTCCTGCATTACCCCTATTTGATTTTGTATTTATAACCCTGTATTCACGTGACCAGAAGTCTTGTTCCTCCTGCCACCGAACTTCACTAATTCCCACAATATCTAACTTTAACCTATCCATTTCCGTTTTTAAATTTTCTAACCTACCTGCCTGATTAAGGGATCTGACATTCCACGCTCCGATCCGTAGAATGTCAGTTTTCTTTCTCCTGATAATGACGTCCTCCTGAGTAGTGCCCGCCCGGAGATCCGATTGGGGGACTATTTTACCTCCGGTTTATTTTACCCAAGAGGACGCCATCATCATTTAACCATACAGTAAAGCTGCATGCCCTCGAGAAAAATTACGGCTGTAGTTTCCCCTTGCTTTCAGCCGTTCGCAGTACCACAACAGCAAGGCCGTTTTGGTTAGTGTTACAATGCCAGATCAGTCAATCATTCAGACTGTTGCCCCTGCAACTACTGAAATGGCTGCTGCCCCTCTTCAGGAACCACACGTTTGTCTGTCCTCTCAACAGATACCCCTCCATTGTGGTTGCATCTATGGTACGGCTATCTGTATCGTTGAGGCACGCAAGGTTCCCCACCAACGGCAAGGTCCATGGTTCATGGGGGGAAGCATACAGACATGGAAAACATAAATTGAAACAACATCTATTACTTCAAATGAATGCAGTTTTCCCACATTTACAGGGAATGTTTAGAGTTTCTGAGGGAAAACAAACCTCGTTGGCATTTTTAAAATTACATAATATGAAAAAAAGGCAGGATTCAAAAAATCGCCTCATATACATTTGTTTTACACAGCTTGAATGCAAATCATTCGACCACCATGACCCATGATCTCTAATGTCATGTAGCTACATACAGATACACGTCCTGTAATTGATGCGTAAAACTTCTCTTGTGATTTTCTCAGAATTGCCAGAATAGCACGCCTTACTACTTGCGTATTATGTTGTTTTGATGGTCTACTAAAGGTGTACAAAGTTGAATTAATTCTGTGATCCAAAGTTGTGGCCTCCCATTATTAGACAAAATTTCTAGTTGGTGTGATAAATGTGGAAAAAATTTAAGTTAATGTGAATGAGTAGGAAGAACAAACCTGTACTGTATTATTAGTGCCATGCTTGACACAGTCCAGTCGTTTGAATATCTGGGCATAACATTGCAAAGTGATATGAAATGTGGTAGGGAAGGCGAATGCTTGACTTTGGTTTATTGGGAGAATTTTAGGAAAGAGTCACGCACATGTAAAGGAGACTGCATGTAGGACACTGGTGCAACCTATTGTTGAGTACTGCTCAAGTGTTTGGGATCCATACTAGGTCAGATTGAAGGAGGACATTGATGCAATTCAGAGGCAGGCTGCTAGATTTGTTACCAGTAGGTCTGAACAACATGTAAGTGTTGTGAAGATGCTTCAGGAACTCAAATGGAAATCCATGGAGGGAAGGTGTGAACCTTCAAAATACAAAATAAACAAATTGAAAGGGTAGCTGCCACAAAATTCTTAGATGTGCAAATTGATGAAAATCTAGACTGGAAAGCCTACATTCTCTACCTCACTAACAAGTTAAGCTCTGTTTGCTTTGCATCATGCGTAATTAGTACTGTGTATAGTAGAGAGTGTAGCATGACTGTCTACGTTGCTACTCTGCTATCACCTATGGCCTAACCCTCTGGGGTCATAATAAATCAAACATGTAAACCATCTTCACCTTACAAAAATGAGCTGTTAGAGTAATTTCAAACAGTAAAAGGCTAATACAGTTATTCCAAAACCTAAATATTCTACCCCTACCATGCCTCTATATAAAAATTCACATTGATAATTATAAAACCAACTCATATCTTCACTCATACGATACAAGAATGTGCAATGACATCCACATAAAAAGAGTAAACAAGGCCTTAACACAAAAACAAACCAACAGTCAGGGCACTATTCTGTACAACAAACTTCCAACGCAGCTAAAAGAAATAAAAACATTGCCTACATTCAAGGAAGCATTATTTAAATTCTTAATGACCAACAGCTATTATAGTATCAATGAATATCTGCAGTAACCTTGTAGCAAGTAAATACATTCATTTACTATATATTAATAGTACCATAAATCAAATGCTTGACACAGCCTCAATGTTAATTTTTCTGAAAAAAGTGTTAAATCAGTTACTTACTTGTAATGTATTTCATGTAACAGGCCCTGAACAAAAGTGCTAAATCAATTATTTACTTGCAATGTATTTCATGTAAAAGATTCTTCTCATACTTTTATATTATTACAGTAATCAAAGTTGTATTGCCCAAATATATTAGGAGGGATACAATTAATCATTGTATTATGTAGGAAACTGTACACCCTTATCTTATTTTGTTATACTATGTTCTTTGACGAAATCAATACAATGTACATTGTCGTTGGATGAATAAACTACTACTACTACTACTACTACTACTACTACTTTTCCAGAAACTCTATTGAGAAAGTTAGAGAATCAGCATTTGAAGCTGACTGCCAAACAGTTCTACTGCTGCCAACGTACATTGCACATATGGACCACAAAGATAAGATATGAGAAATTAGAGCTCATACAGAGACCTAAAGACAGTCATTTTTTCTTTGCTCTATTTGTGAATGTAACAGGAAAGGAAATGACCAGTAATGGTACATGGTACCCTCTGCCATGCATTGTATCTATGTAGATATAGGTGCAGATACAGAAAGAAAAGTATAGCATTTTGCAACCACGACTTATTAAACTTACATTGTCATAATATTCCATCGGTCAACAACTGCATCCTTTTGAATTGTAATTATTACATCTTCTTTAAGTACAAGCATTCTTGCACACCATGTGGAATAGTTTTGCTGTGATTCATTCTCCCAAGGATCTTAGTGATTCTGAGGGAATTTGGTCTACTCCAGAGACCTTGTTTCAACTTAGTGATTTCAAAGCTCTGTAAAAAACATGCACAATAAAGGAAGTATTTAATAATGAAAGTAATTAATAGAATTATTTTTTTTGGTATATTTTATAAAAAGTCACTGATGGAACAAATCCATCCCACATCTGCCAGAAGATATGCAAACAAAAATTACCCTTTGCAGTTGAATTAAGCAAAATAAATTATGACTGTTTTACCTTCATCACTTTCAATGCTGTACAATCCTTCTAACAGTTAAAATTACAAGCATGATTTCAATTATCTGATGTGTGTAAATTTTCAGTTATCACTATGGGCCAAAAATTTATCAGCTAACTTTACCCACTGTTAGCTGTCTGTAAAGATGAATTTTACAAACTTAAAAAGTTTACATGGTGATGCCTATCATATTTTCTGTCCATTGTCCATGTCTCTGAAGGACTAATAGATGTATTTATTTTCTCTAACAGATGTGAAATCTTTATCACACTATCTCACATGGTAGACTCCTGCCAGGATTTTTCAACGTCACTGATCAACAGAAATGATTTCAACTTTGCTCTGTGTTGCTCAGGAGATTAATATTTTCTTCAACATCTTTGTTTACTATATCTCTAAACAGTTGCTTTAAATTGGATATAGCCTGATCAATCTTTTGCAAATTGCTGCTTTCACCTTCAAAGACATCGTAATTACTGCTGCCAGCTGAAACAGAAATTAAAAATAAAATGAAATAATTATAGTTAAACACAGCATTCAGCTGCTTTACTTTTATTCTGAAGCCAGCTAAAAAGTTTTCATCTCTCCAGTAACATTTCATTATTTTGCTACAAAATTTCATACTTTACCTTCTTCAATGATTGTCTTCATTCATTCATGTACTCTAATGAATTCAAGTCTTCATAATACTATTTGCATACTTTCGTGATGTGTACTAAACAAGGGGCACACACACACACACACACACACACACACACACACACACACTCTCTCTCTCTACAGAACTGGCAAGCAATTGGCATGTTGAGATTTGTTTAGTTAGTTCACAGAGTAGTTCACAAAATTACTGCACATCTGTCTGGTAGGGATTATAGACCAAAATTCTAACATCAGAAATCTAACAATTCAATAGACAACTTTGACACATTTTATGATTTTTTACAAACCCAGATTGTTTATGTTTGGCACATTAAATATTTTTAATGATTAAGATCTGAGCAACTGATAATGTAAAACAGAGCTGATCTCAACATTTGTTGTGAATCATCACCATCTCCTGTTGCCTTGGTGTGGTATAAGGGTACTTACTATTTTTGACTGTCCAGAAAAACTTTTCCCTCTCAACCTGCTGTCATTTCAATTCTATTCCTAGGTCCATCTCTAGGTTTCTTGCTTTTAACATCCTTTTTGAGCCATTTTCTTGCTGTTTTTATTTGATCCATCCTCTTTACTCACCCAAGCCATTCCAAACCTTGTGGTCTAATTTCTCTCTCTCTCTCTCTCTCTCTCTCTCTCTCTCTCTCTCTCTCTCTCCTCTGGTGCAGAACAAATCTACTACTCTCTATACTGTTGGTTTTGGGGGCATATATAGTTATTAAAATAATGTGATTTCTTCCCTCTGGGAGTGGGGGGGAGAGGTTTACTGTCTCCTATGAGACTCTTAACTTTTTGGTAAAAGGGAGCTCTTGTCTCAACTCCATTAATACAATCTGTGGAAGACTTGATGTGTCTTGAGGTACAGTACTTCCACGGTACTGAGAACAGATCTCATTTTCTTGTTTCTCTCCAAACCAGGATAATGTTCACATGTAATCTTTGTTTGCTGAGGGGCCTCACAACTGTTTTTGTGTAGCAGATTTTTGAGATAAACTACTTTAATTCATGGTTCCCCTTACTCAATTTCTGTTGCACCTCTGCTTCTATGCTTCCTCACATTACCTCAGCATCAGATTTGATTTTCATTATCATAACTGCAATGAATATCATAACAATGAACAGGAATGGTGACAACATGTTACCTTGTAGCATTCTTTTATTATTTTAAACCAGTGAGAGAAACCAACTCCTATCTGAAAAAGCATTTTTCCCCACAAAACATTCCCATTATTTGTCTATTGGCAAGCTGGCATTGGTCTTTTCTAAATCTGGGAAGACAAAGACAATATCTCTTCCTTTCTCCCAGTGTTTTTCAATAATTGTTCCAATAGCAAAAAAATGAGGTCTGTTGCTCTGTTACTTCTAAACCCATACTGTACTTCCCGAAGCAGTGGTTCAATTAAGTTTCTTAACGAGCAGTCAGTAATTCTCCCCATCAATGTGAGTCCATGGGACAAGATTGTGATTCCTCTGTATTTTCCATGTTTTGCATCCTTCCTGTTTTAAAAATGGATACAATGATTCCATCTGTCCAGTGTACTGGGACTTTCAATTTTTTCCAAATTGTGCATGCCATTACATGACTGATTTCTTTTGATGAGTGCATACGTGCACCCTTAACTTAGCAAACCTACAGCAAATGTTCTTCTCCAGCAGAACTATTCTCTATATCCCAATGTTCATTTTAAGCATACCATGGCTCTGGCTATAATATTTCCAGTGACTGGGTAAGGAAAAGGCGGACTGTGTGGTAATTTCCCTATTCCCCTGGCATCATGATATTGGAGTTCTTCTTGTAGACTACACTAAGCCCTGTTCAGATGGTTTCATTTGCTCACCCCAGCCACTTACCGAATTTACTCGAATCTAAGCCGCACTTTTTTTCCGGTTTTTGTAATCCAAAAAACCACCTGCGGCTTAGAATCGAGTGCAAAGCAAGCGGAAGTTCTGAAAAATGTTGATACGTGCCGCCACAACTAACTTCTGCCGTCAAATATATGTAGCGCTACACAAGCGTGCTTTGTGGGCACAAAGATAAATACTTGCGCCAAAATAAATTAAAAAAAAAAGGTAGAAGACGAGCTTTTTTTTCTCCGCCCCGAGTTTCGACCACTGCATTTTCATACATTATCCAACGAAGTAAATACAAATTCCGTATTGTTCATCTTCGAATGTAGCAGAATTTCAATGTACTACGAAAATCCGACTGGCAAGACTGTTAGGGATGTTTGTCAATATGGCCAACTCTACGTTCCGAGTTTTTTCCTACCTGTGAGAAGAGATGGTTGGTAATAGGAACCTGATGAAATGTGAATCACATGCAGTATTCTCTTCACCATAAGAATAATACGAATATAAACATTTTGCCATGTATTCTTTCGTGTTTGCTGCTATCTCATTTAAATCCTGTCTGCGTAATAAACTACGAAACTAGAGTGAGACAACAGCAAACGCGGAAGAATATACGTATCGTGTCATGTTTATATTCGTATTATTCTTATGCCTAATAGTGATACAGTCAGAAATGAAGCACGGCAACTGACTAGATTTTAAATGTAAGATGACTAATTTCTGTGCAGAATTTGATGTACTAAAGAAGCGGCCACAAAGATTTTCAAACGGAGGAAAATTTTCGCAAAACTCTCGTTCAGAACATGTTCTATCATACGCATGTTCTATCATACGCATTTGGTTCTTGTTGATCATTATCAAAGAAAGCAGCAGTGTAAGTAACAACAAATAGCAGTCTCTTGCCATTGTTTCGCTAGTGAGACGATTCCTCTTTTTTTTTTTTTAAGCGGCGGTAGCGCGCACAAAAGCAAGTCATGCCGCGAGCGGCGACAGGCCGTAAACACGCACTATCAAAATGCGACAAACAATGCATTACACAGTACAGTAATGCATTTTCAGCTTAGAGTGACGTAAACACCTATAACAAAGAAAACGGCACTTATCAGATCAAAGCAAAATAAGCAATCGATTCAAACCAGACGAAGCACGTGAAAAAGGAAGGGTACCCGTATAAATACGGACGGAGCGCCTGACGCATAGCAATGGCTACCTGGTAAAGCATAACTGCTAAGCTTACGACTCGAACCAAACTACTGTAGCTGTATCGTCTTTCATTCGACCTAAATTGTGTCTCATATTACAATGGACCAACTTTGTTTCGATTTGGAGGTGCGGCCTTAAACTTTTCTCTCCCCTTGAATTTCGAGTCTCAAATTTCAGGTGCGGCTTAGATTCGGGAAATTTTTTTTCCCTTTATTTCGAGTCTCATATTTCAGGTGCGGCTTAGATTCGAGTGCGGCTTAGATTCGAGTAAATACGGTATCCATCACAACACTTGTGACACCTGCATGACTTGCCTATGCCACACCAGTGTTGTTTGAAAGGAAAATAAGATTTTATTTTGGATTGTTTATTGTAGATGAATTATTTGTGCTAAAGCTGTGAAAGTTTAAAGCAATGTCAATTATGGATAAGAGACTGAGAAATACAAAGAGATACAGGTGGACAGTCTGCACACTTTCAATCAGATACGCAATTTAGAATCCAGAAATATGCAAAAATTAACTGGACAGATTTTAAAGTTCAGTCTGACAAGCTCCAAGCTGGAGCTGAGCCCTGACTTGGAACACAGAAGACACTTTTCTGAGAAATTTTCTACATGCAAGAGGAACTGGAAATTAGCTTCCCACTCCCCTTGCAACAGGAGAATTCTCTTAGATGAAGCTGTTCCAGCTCAAGTGTATGCATGGGCAGTGACGGGCAAATGGCTCATGTGGTATGCTTACTGTAGCCTGTGCAACTGCATGCACTCAGTGAGTGCATGTGACCAAGGATGGCCAAACAGGCCACGCATGTAACAGAATGTGCATGAATACAATGGAATAGGCCATGTGGTCAGTAGCCTGTGGCACCTATACCTTGACCACTGGCGAAGAGACTGGTGCTAGAAAGCATCCATGCATCATGGGGCACTGTCAGCACTGTCTTTCTTAGGTCATTAGGACAAATCTACAGTGTATCAAAATGCATTGTCACAATGGAGTGGTGCGTATCCCTGTATCTTCTTACCAGCAAGTGATACAACTCACGCTCATTTAATTTGCTGTGTGCGATTTTCTGGTGAAATACGTAACAAAATTGTGGAAGATCTTTTTGTATGGAAACAAATATAGGCACGACAGGCAATGATCTGTTTGAAGTAGTGGACAACTTCATGACAGAAAATCAAATTAAGTGGGCTCACTGTGTTGGTGTGTGTACTGGTGGTGTGCGATCCATGTTGGGGCACTACAGTGGTCAACAAGCATTTATCCATGGCAGAGCTCCTGATATTATGTGGACCCATTGCATTATTCATAGAGAAACACTTGCTTCACAACATTTTGAGTGTTGATCTGAATCAGTTATTGTAAACGATATGGGAGCTGAACATATATCTCTCTTATTTTATAGCAGCACTTGATGCTTTTCCAGAGGAAATGTGTTACAGCACATTTTTGAAATTATGTGAGAAGTCTTTTCTTACTTGGAAGAAGAATATGATATCAGTGTTGAGTGCTTTGCAGACACTGACTTTTTATTACAGGTTGTATACTTATGTGATGTATTTGAGAATTTGAACTCATTGAATAAGTCTCTGCAAGGAAGTGACGTTTCATCCTTCAAAAAGAAGCTGCTTGTTTGGAGGAGAAAAATGAATGATGGACGAGAAATGGATTACTTCCCATGTCAGCAGCATACTATAAACTATGAAGAAATAGACCTTACTGCAGATATTTTTTCTATAATTGAAGGGAATTTATCTGAATTTCATGTTCATTTTTGAAAAATGTTTTACTGAAAACTGTGATATGTTTCAGGGGTTCAAAATTCCTTCAGTAACAATTCTCTGATTTCAATACTGCAGAAGAGGAAGAGTTTACAGAGCTTTCATCAGAGTCTTCACTGCAAATGAAAGTGAAGTTTTCATTAATGACATTGCAACATTTTGGTATTCAGTAAGGAAAGAATTTCTAAGCTTGAGCAAGAAAGCACTGAAAGCATTAATTTCTTTCACAACCTCCTATCTTTGTGAGAGTGGATTTTTGGCAGCGGCTGTCACTGAAACCAAGTACATATCAAGACTCTGTGTGGAGAAGGAAATGAGAGTGCCAAGACTTGACAGGTTTTGTAACAAGAAGCAAGATCAGGTGTTGCATTGAGGTGAATATTACTTTAGTCATAGCTCTTTTTTTAATTAATTATTTCAGTATTTACAGGGGAGTCATGGAAACAACACAGTTCGTCAGTGGAGCAACGAACTTAAAAACATTGAAAACTGTGGCATTATAATATTATCTTGCTTAGTCACATCAGGAAAAGGATCAGATAAAAAAAAAGAATTAAAAAACTATACTGGGTTTACAAGAACAGTTACACTCTGGGGTAACTGAGCAATGTGATTTATTTAAGAATGAGGTTAATGTACAGTAAATAGGGATCTAAGACAAATTAAAGAGTCTAATGAACAGGAATTTGCAGAAGTGCACTAATTTCAAACATTAACATAAAATCAAATGTTGTAGAATAATGAAAAGCTTCAGGTAAAATAGCTACCTCAGGTTCCAATTTCACAACAATGGAGGAACACATGCATGATCAGACGGAACAGTAAGTTTAAGGAAAGGTAGACTACTTCCTTACTATGGGGACTAACTTAGATAAGCAGTTCTCGAAATTTAAACCAAAAAGAGATGTCCATCCGACATATTTTTAAGAGCATTTTCAAAGTCAATACCAAAGTGCTGGGATGATACAAAAAATTAGTTTTCCACATTTATTTAGCAGGTGATGCTGCTGAGTGGGCTAAGGCATATTCTGAAGAATACTTTTCATGGAATTACTTCCAAGAAAAGTTTAAAAAGAAATATTGGTCATCAAGCACACACATAAAATTAGCACTCGAGTTCTTGGATCTTCATCATTTAGTAGTAGTTAGGTTTCTTGTAAGAACTGTATAGAATGTCACTTAACAAGGTCAAAATATTTACATGACCCCTCAGAGGAAAGTCGCTTGTCTTCAATTTTCAGATGCACAAAATATGGTATTGTGATCAGAAAAATGTTAATCAATATAGAAGGGCCAGATAGATTAAATAGAGATCCAGGAGATCATTCTCAAAGGGAAAACGCCAGATCAGATGATGATGGTGAAGGTAATGATGGTGATGATGATGATGATGATGATGATAATGATAATAATAATATTAACAGAAGACAGTGTCCTACACATTTTCAACGTAAAAGTGCAAACGTTCTAAAATTAAGAAATGCCACAATAACAGAGTAAATAACCAATTTAATAACAGAAATTAAACATTTTATTCCAAGAATATTATCAACAAATATGGAAATAGGTCAACAGGTGAGCCTATTGAGAATCAATTGTCAGAAAACAATGCACATTCTGCATCAAGTGTCAGGCTATAGGATGTATCATTGGAACTATAGGCACTCATACAGCAAAGATAATAGTATTCATACATCCAGTACCTACTCATGATAAATTATTTTAGGAACAGGAGATGTGACCCAAAAAGTAATAGGTAAGACCTATTACAGCAGTCAAAGTTTCTGAAATAAGAGTGGACATTCATTTAGTTTCTGGAAACCAGATATCTTTGACATTGCAGGAATTCCTAGCAAGAGTAGTGAAAAAAGTTTTCATGTCTTATACTGCCAGTAACAAGGGTATATGTTGTTGGAATTGTGGGAAACAAAGGAAAACTACTCAAAGAGGGAACCTGAATAGCATTCATGACCATCATATACACCTTCTACCAAACAATGTGTGTAGTTCCTGATTTAAACTTAGACATACTGCTGAATTTATATTGGCTATTGGAGAACAAATTATTGTTAAATATCAATATTAAACATGTTGCGCAGTATGTGCATGATGGAGAGGCATGTATACATTTCCAAAATAATCTAATGAAGTTTAGGGAACTTTAACAAGATGTGAAGCATACCAGTATTCATTTAGTAGCATCAGGTGGTAATATTGCAGTAGATACCCAAGAACAACCTGAACAGGAATTGAAAAGTATCAAATTGAAATATCAAGAATCAAATATTTTGACTGAAGAACAAGAAGTTCAACTATATGATACTCTACTGAACTATAAGGAAGTATTTAGAGATAAACCAGGTGTCATTAAGGATTACATATATAAGTTTAAGAGAAGGAGAGTAAACCTTTCTTCTGTAAACCTTTTCTCATAGTGGGATGTCGTCTGGGAAGAAATTCAGAAGATTGTCAACAATGATATTGTAGAATGTAATATAAGTTTACTTAACAATCCATTGTTGGTAGTAAAGAAATCAGCAGGTAGTGTTTGCTTGGTTTTTGGTGCAAGACCACTGAGTAAGCATGTAGAGATTGAAAGGGGTAGACCCATAGCTATAGAAGAGTTATTATCTAATCTGAGGAAGCAAAGTTATTTAGCTCAATGGACTTAACAGTTTGATATTGGCAGCTGAAGAATCAACAGTGTATAGACCCTTTCTGATCAAAGGTAAATCCTATTAACTTTTGGATTAAATATTTCAACAGTGATTTTTATTCAAGCTTAAGATGACTCTTTGGGTTAATGTGTTGATAAAGGCTTTAGTGATGTATATAGATGATGTACTTTCAACAAAAATTTCTCTGGTTTACAGCCACATCAAGTGATTAAAATTACATGACCTTTCAATCAAGCACTCCCTGGCCATTGTCAAGTGATATGAATGCCAAGGGGCTGCTGATATGTCCCTGATATGCACTATCTGCATGGTGTGATGTCACTGCTGTTTTCAGCATTTTCATGTATGGTCTATGATGACTCAGTGTTCAGTGTGACCACTTCAACCATATGGTCTCTGGATCCACACCTTGCTGAGGTGCATGTCATCGTCTCTATTTATTGTGATGCCGGTGATTTTTATTTCAATTGCTTCTTTAATTACACAGTCTCAGAAGCCATTAATGTGAGCCACGATGAAAGCTTCAGCAAATTTTTTCCAGTGATAGTTTTCTAAAGCTTGCTCAGCTAAAGCAGATTTCTCTCGGTAGCACAGGTGATAAAACCTCTCATGCTCCTTCCCGCTTTGTTCCACAGTGCTTATTATTTATGCAACATAAAACTGGCCTCACTCACAAGGTATTTTGTAAATCCTAGGTATTCTGAGACCTGCTGGTCTCAGTAATTGATGGATTTTTGTCAGAGGCCTGAAGATTGAATTGATCTTGTGTCATATCAGCAGGCGGCTTCTTTTGCCCAATATGGAGTGGCAGAATGAGGAAAAAAGCAATTTCTTTTCCTGCTCCTCATCAGAGGTTTTATTGTGGCTCTTGCTTGATATCACTTCATTTACTTGATGAACGTTATAGCCATTGTTCCTGAAGACTTTGTGCATGTGGCTCAGCCCATGGGGCAGGTTGTCAGTGTCTGATATCATTCTTGCACTATGCACACTATGCACCAATGTTTGTAACACAATACGCTAATGGCATGCAGGTATGGATCAGTGTGGGTAGGTTTTCTGTAAATGCTTTGGCCAAAGCTTTCATTTCATTTTGTGGCAGGCAAGGATGTCAAAGGAGGACAATACACTGTTTTTTTCTTCCTCTGCGGAGAACTATATGTTACCGCCAGTACTATTGAGGTGATGGAACTGGCACTGTGTCTCAGGCATTATCCTCAAAATTCTACATGAAGAGGTTTGCAACAGTTGGAGCTAATGGATTACCAACTGCAATGCCATCTGTCTGACCATAGTACTAGCCATTGTACAGAAAATAAGAAGATATAAGGAGTGCACCTAAACAGCTTGATGATGTCACTTACAAAGAGCTGGGTGCTAAGTCCAAATAGACTTTGTTAAAAACACTTGTAAACACTGCCACCACATCACTTGACAATGGCCAAGAAGTGCTTGGCCAACAGCTTGTGTAATTTTAATCACTTCGCATGGCTAGAAAGCCAAGAACATTTTATTCAAAGTTACTGCCACAAGATTATGCATTCTTATGATTTACTTTAATGGAAGATCATTGCAAACTACTAATACAAACCTGAAGCCAATTAAAAGAAAAGTGAGTAACAATAAAACTTTCTAAATATCTTTTTGTGAGGTAAGAATTAAAATTTTTAGGCCATATTATAGAAATTACAGTAGTAAAAACTGGCCTTGAATGATTGTGAGCCAACAAGTGTTGTCCTGAACTTAAATATGTGAACAGTTACTAACATTTTTAGGTTTACCTAGTTTCTATAGGAGCTTGTAAAAGATCAGGCCATAAATGATTCTAGACTGTTAAAACTTACTAAAACAAAAAGCTAAATGGTTTTTGGGTGATGGTACAGTTGAGCCATTCACTAATATTGGGAAAGCATCAGTCAAACCTAAAATTTCAATTCATCCCAAAATGAGCCAATACACATCAGAATACAGTCTTGGGAATGGAATGGGAATGGGATCAAGAAAGAGGTGAACATTGAATTATACATTTCCTAGTCAAGGTCTTAATAAATGTGAGCTGAATTATTCAGCAACAGGAAAGGAACTTCTGACTACTGTCTTGAGTCTACAAGAATTTGCTACTTTAATATGGGACACTAGAATAATAATATACACAGACAGTCAGGCTTTGGCATATTTGATGGAAAGTAAATTATTATATGGTCATTTTAAGAGATGGGCATTATTTTTACAAGAATTGAAATTAGAAATTAATTACATTACAGTATCGTAAAATGTAGTTCCTCACATGCTCTCTCTTTTACTATTAAGATGTACTAATGAATGTAGGACTGAAGAGACTAGAGAAATATTTAGGGTTAATTTTACATGAATAAGTTCTTGTAATAACAAGACAAGGTTGTTGTTTCCGATAATAAAAGGCATATTGAGTCTGGGTGAACAGTTTCATCCTATATACATCTTGGAAGTAGGGAACATTATCTCAAAAAGACAAAGCAAAATGTTTATTACAGAATGAAAATGTATTTTGGAAGGTATATGAGAATATAACAAACCTTAGAGTCTGTATACCTACCATAATAATTAATGATCTAACATGGTATTTACACAAAGAATATTGAGTTTGCAATAAGGAAGTATACTGAACATACACTTATTTTAAAATTTTAAGTATAAAAGTAAAGGAGTTTTTATGTACCTGTGAAATTTATCAGAGTAAAGGGAAGGAATAACCACTTCAGTAACAAGATGTACCCAATAATACCTAAGAGATAAAATGCTTAAACTGCAGCAGATTTCTTTGGCCCCTTTCCAAAAGGTATAGGAGTTTTTGCAGCACAACAGTGCTGGTCTAAGTATGTAACATTATGTTCCCAATAAGTCAGCAAATACTGCCACAGTAATAAAGTGTTTCAATCATTACTTTAAGATGTTGGAAAAACCTAGAAGATTACTTACTGATAATTATGCGCAGTATGTTATTGTCAGTTTTAAGGAATTTGTAGCTTGGGAAGGGCTGCATAATGCTGCCATTTCTAAATAACATCCCCAATCAAATCCTTATACAGAGTTATGAAGGATTTATTTGGTGCACATACTGTGTGAGTAGTCATACTGTAATATATCCATTGTATGAATACATTTGTAAAATGATGTGCCAAGTGTGCAACAACAATGATAGAAATATTTTATTTAAAAGCAAGTTCACTGCAATCAACTGTCAGTTACGTCTAGATTCTTTGAAGTGCTGCATGTTGTCTTGACTCTATGTTTGAAAAAAGAAAGAGTGAACCTTAATTTTATCTGGTTGGTTTTTAGGGGAGGCAGAGAAAAAACTGTTTTTTTGCTAGCCTCATCCAGAGAATTTTTGTAGTTAATTGGGCTCTGTGACTGATTTACTTTATGCCTAAATGTGTTATTAAAAGCTACAATGTGACTGCCTGCAGAGAACTGCTATAAATGCTACAAAACAATATTACCTCTGCTGATAAATAGAAATATTGTTCATGGGTGAGACATTTACTAAAGCTACCACAACTTATTTAATATTTAAGTTAGATGCTTCCATGTATGGATGATTGGATTCCAAGAAAAGTGATCACCAGTATGAGCCTGCATGTGGTCCAATACTGTCAATGTAGGAATTCTCTGTAAGCAGAATTATGTTTCGTTTTGTCTACTGTGCTGCTTTGAAGAGACAATTTCAGTTCTAGAAGGCCAGGCAGTTTACCAGCCACAGCAAGGTGGAGCAGGAGAGGAGTTTTGTCATGTAGCAAATCTTATTCCAGCTCTACGAGATTTCGACTGCTGTTTGAAACTCTAACATAAACTACAGTCATCTTGTATCTAATAAGAAGGCATAGCTCTATTCACTGATTAAACAGAGGCTGAGGTCGACCGTTTGGCACACTTTTGGTGCCTAAGGACCAGCAGATGGATAAAAAAGAAAACAGGAAATCTATGGGGGAAACTTTATTAAAAATATTCAAATGGCTGGATGTTGTTATTCAACAACTAGATAACATCCATGATTGTAAAAAAACAAACTAAGTCAAAAGGCATCCCACAGAGTAAAACAGAACAATATTATGGCTGCAACATTTGATTTTGAAGTGTATGATATTGTGTTGGTCAGGGTTTATCATCCTAATTCTGATATAAAGAAGGAGATAGGTATGAGGATCCTTATAGGGCGGTGGACATTTCACATCCAAAGATGATATTTCAAGTAGAGCCACTAAATGGAAAAAATATAGGACTATACAATATTGGTATGATAAAGAGACTAATATCTTTAAAAAATGATCTCAGAGAGTTCACATTCTCTGTCAATCTGTTGTTGGCTCCTACAAAGTTCTGAGTATGCCGTCATATTTTTTCATAATTTATTTTCATTGCAAAGATCTTACTCTCTTATTATTCTGTATATCTGTCTGTAGTTTCTTTCAGTACCAATGTCTGTCTTAATCAATAAGTTCAATTATGGTGCTAAATTTGTTCTTTACTTTGCTTAACAAGAATAATATTTCTGTATTCATTTGAATGCCTTTTCATTAGTTATTCAGGAGAGAAACTCTCAAAGCTCTTTCCCTTGCAAGTGATTTCACTGGTTATTATGTAGTGACAGTGCGAATCTTGCTCATTTATTTATATGCATCACTAACTAGATGGACAGAGTAGATAGATTGTGTTTTTGAAGTCCGTTTGCTTGCTAACATCAGTATCAAGCAAAGTTGTTGAAAGTTTCTTTTATTCCTTTGATGGTTGTTTCTGATTTTTCTTCACTGTAATTATTATTCCTTCCCCCAGTTTCAATCTGTCCACAATGGTTCCAATTTGACTATGATCATTACTCTTCCTGCCGTCTTCATTCAGCCAAAAAGAGTTATGAGGTCGTATCAGATTTTCACTTTTATGTATTCTACTAGTATCATAAAAGGCAGGAGGAGTGAGAATACTTACCCTTAGCATAATGATTCTGAGTTAGTATGAACTCTGTTGGCAGCTTTCCCACTACTTTCAGATGACATCTCCTCAGTAGTCAGTGTCCACAAATAGAGTATTTGATTAGGGCCATTATTCTTTAGGTTTGTGACATTCTGTTGTCAACACTGTTTTGCTGATTTTCGACACATGAAATATGGTCCATACCTAGCTGAGTGCTTATTGTAGAGAACTGGGCACAATGCCTGGATCACAGTGCAAATCTGTTCATGAAATTATTAGCCTTCAGCAAGATGCTGGTGTCTAGGTGCAACTGCTTCAGCATCTGGTAAAGGTATTTTACATTAACTGAATGTGCGCAGTTATTACTGTCTAAGATGTTAATTTGATTTGCAGCTAAGATATTTCATTTATTTGGTACAAGTTAGAAATCAAGAGACATTTACTGAGGAGGATGTGTAATCCACATTGGCTCACAATAGCAGGATACTGACAAGGGAACCTCCCCATCGCACCCTCCTCAGATTTAGTTATAAGTTGGCACAGTGGATAGGCCTTGAAAAACTGAAAACAGATCAATTGAGAAAACAGGAAGAAGTTGTGTGGAACTGTGAAAAAATAAGCAAAATATACAAACTGAGTAGTTCATGCGAAGATAGGCAACGTCAAGGACACTGGGAACGCAGGAGCGCCGTGGTCTCGTGGTAACGTGAGCAGCTGCGGAACGAAAGGTCCTTGGTTCAAATCTTCCCTCGAGTGAAAAGTTTAATTTTTTATATTCAGTTTATGTGACAAACTCTTATGTTTTCATCACTTTTTTGGGAGTGATTATCACATCCACAAGAAAACCTAAATTGGGCAAGGTAGAAGAATCTTTTTACCCCTTCGCCAAGTGTACAAGTTAGGTGGGTCGACAACATATTCCTGTCATGTGACGCACATGCCGTCACCAGTGTCGTATAGAATATATCAGATGTGTTTTCCTGTGGAGGAATCGGTTGACCTATGACCTTGCCATCAAATGTTTTCGGTTCCCATTGGAGAGGCACGTCCTTTCGTCTACTAATCGCACGGTTTTGCGATGTGGTCGCAAAACACAGACACTAAACTTATTACAGCGAACAAAGACGTCAATGAACGAACGGACAGATAATAACTATGCAAACATAAAGAAAATAAAATTTTCACTCGAGGGAATACTTGAACCACGGACCTCTCATTCAGCAGCTGCTCATGCTTCCACGGGACCACGACACTCCTGAGCTCACTTTGTCCATGATGTTGCCTATGCGTCCCATGGACTACTCAGTTTGTATATTTTGCTTATTTTTTCACAGTTCCACACAATTTCTTCCTGTTTTCTCAATTGATCTGTGTTCAATTTATCAAGGCCTATCCACTGTGCCAACTTATAAGTAAATCTGAGGGGGGTGCGATGGGGAGGTTCACTTGTGAGACCCTTTTTCCAGACCTGTGGGGGTGAAGCTGGTGGTGTCCATTCTACAAGATCAATGAACACTTCTATCCTTTGCCACTCCAGAAAACTGATACTCAGGGAGAGATTCTGTGATGGGTACCTGTCTTTGTGTCTATAATCTTTTATTCTTTGATTTCAGCATTACTGATCATCTTTTCCTTTTCATACTTCCCTTTTTTTTGGATACTGAATTTCTTTTTCCCGGTTGTTGTATACAGAAGGACAGTGTCTCTGAAGAGAAAATAATGAAAATTGATTAGAAAGGAGCAAGGGGTAAGCTCAGGAATGAAGTGAAAGAAGTAGAATGTGAATAATGTTGTACAGAATAAAATTAGCATAAGTGTAAAGATTTACAGAAGTAATGCAAAGAGAATTATACTTAAGATATGAAAACTGTCCAACTGTTTGGCAGAAATGCCATAGATCAAAAAGAAAGTAATTATAGAAGCTATATGTGAAAGTTTAAAATTTCTAAGTCCACAGAATGTAACTTCACCAACATTACCATTAAGGCGAAATAAAAACCCCTGTGAAACGAAAGGGTAACGAGTGTCTGTTACTTTCTTATGAGTGATCAATGTCTTGATGATTATATTCAAACTATAACATTAAATCACGAACAGTTTGTTTAAGGAAGTTTGCATTAAAAGTCAGATGCCTATAATACTACTTAAATTTAGTCATAACAGTTTGTTTAAGGTAGTTTGCATTAAAAGCCAGATGCCTATAATACTACTTAAATTTAGTCAGGCATCCTAATTAATAAAACCAAAAGATTTTCTGTAAATGTCATTCATGATTAAATGATGCAAATGTGAAACACATCACTGTCCCTTAAAAATAGCTGTCATTAATTTTCTAATGTATCATCAAGCAGAGAAAAGTAAGGTTATTGTTACCAAAACCACTGATACCTTATTGGTTAAGTTCAAGACTTCTAAAAAGTATAAATATTACATCAAGCTTGTAGATATATTTATAGTTAGATCATTCACCTATTGGTAATACATACCACTCCAGAGGAGTGATGTGTGTCCATACGACTTCTTACCAACAAATAATACTTGTAGCTAAAGGTTATAAAAGATGATGATGAATGTAAAGGCACAGACATTTTGTGGGGGCATTATTTTTATTTTTCATGTGGTGAGTTATATTGAGGGATGACACACATTTTCAACAGGAGACAGTGATTGTAGTGACTTCATGGAAGGAAATACATGCATAGGTGCAGAAATAAATATTTTGTGGATCTCTGGAAGGGCATGGAGATGTGGTGACTTCCAAAGCATAAATATATGAACAGTGGAAACTTGTTATCAGAAATGTACAATGAACTATGGTTTTCATCCATATTCTGGACATTGAACCAAGTTGTTAATGTAAGTGGGTTAATGTATGTATTGGTGATGAGAATGTCCAGACTGCTTACTCAACAGGATTCTCTCAGATTACTTTGTAGAAATGTGGTGTAGCAATTCTGACTTTTAAAGCAGTCACAATAGAAGAAGTAGTTTGAGAAAAGTCTAAGGGCACAATGGTCACACAGGTAAAGAAGATCATTGACGTGCAACATCCAATGTGATAATGGTCTTGCAGCAATGTGACTGAATAAAATCATCTTTCGCTTCCAGCCACATCAAGTGTTTATAAAGCCATGAAATTTCAGCATAGTGTTTCTCAGCCATTGCCAACTACCATCTTTCACATCAGTTTTCCAGTACATGTTCAGCTAGCATCATTTTTTTCCCACTTAGTGTCGTGTAGTCATGTTACAATGCCAAATTTAATATGAGGGGTGTCTTCAACTACAGTATCCAGAGAAATAGGTGATGGCTGAACAAGCATAGAAAAATTGACATAAAATTTATTTCAATAAAACTTGTATCATCACGAATGCTAATGGTTTCTGGTATAGCCTAATAAAATAAGCTACATATACCACAAGATCTAACAACTACATGAATAATAATGACAATTTGTAATTGAGCTGTGCTAAACTTGACTATCAGGAGATTAAAGTGGGAGTCACAGAATCAGGATGAAAACATAGCCTTGCATGGCAATGGACTGAGAAACAATTATGTCACAGCTGCCATCTAAGAATGAGGTCAGGCCATATGGCAGTCAGTGAGCACCTGACACAGCTGGAAGCATGAGAAGATCTTATTTGCATTATCTGGCTACAAGAAATTGTCTATGCATGAGCAAAGGAACTTGAGGAAAAATTATCTAAAATTTTTCTTTTTGAAAATTTGATGTTTTATACAATTTACATGTTTGAATAAGGAGGAGTATTTTTACCTTATTTTGTTTCAGTTTAAACAGTCTAAACTTCAAAAATTTCAGTTTTTGTTTACCATATATGAAACTATTTATGTGACCATTAATTGATTGTCTTATTATACAACATAAACTGTTCAGGAAGCAATAAGGATAATTATTGGCCTTGGATGGTTAGCAAACTATCAAATGCGGCTACTTGGCTCAGTGGCCTTCTGTACTTTTGAAATGACTAAGTTTGCAAGGAATGTATGGAGCATACAGCCATGTATTGTGTTCAGAGCAATATACAGGCTGAAGAAAATCCTGAATGTCCTGTAAGGTGATGTGTCACTGTAAGAGTAAAACTAAGTTCACAACACCTCTCCCCCCTGAGCCATAAACCTTGTTGAGGTGGCAGTCTAGTTGGCTTAAGTGTGTCAGTGATACAGATAGCCATACACTCTGTGCATTGCTTTATAAATACTGTCTGACATGTTTATATGATTGAAAATTCACTAAAAAATAAATGTAAAAAATATTAATGCAGCAAATGAAGCAGAAAAAGAAATTCTAAAAAATAAGATCAGGAGAAAGCTTACCATGTTTAAGCAGGCATGACTGAACAACAAATGCAAGACTACAGAAGCATACATAACTAGAGGAAGGCCAAATACCACCTACAGGAAGAATTATGAAACTTTTGGCAAAAAGAGAATCAGCTATATGAATATTAAGAGTTCAGATGGTAAGCCATTTCTAAACAAATAAGGAAGGACTGATAGGTGGAAGAAATATATGTACAGGGACTCTACTAGAGAAATGAACTTGAAGACAATATTATAGAAAAGGAAATGGAAACATATGAAGATAAGATGGGAGATATAATACTGAGAAGAATTTAATAGAGTACTGAAAGAAGGTCCCCCGGAGTAGACAACACTCCGTCAGAATTATTGAGATCCTTGGGAGGGGCAGCCATGATAAAAAAAAGTAATAATTCCCATTTGAAAAAATGCAGGTGTTCACAGGTGTGAATTTTACAAATTATCAGTTTAATAAATCATAGTCAGGATAATGACACAAATAATTTATAGAAGAATGGAAAACTAGTTTGCTGATCTCTGGGAAGATCAGTCTGGAGTCCAGAGAAATGTAGGAACACACAAGGAAAATCTGACCCTACAGCTTACCTAAGAGGATATGTTACAGGAAGGCAAATTTATGTTTATAGCATCTGTAGACTCAGAGAAGGTTTTTGACAATAGTTACTGCAATACACTTTTTAAACCCTGAAATTATCAGGGATAAAATACAGGGAGCAAAAGGTTATATACAGCAGGTTATATACAGACTGCATTTACACAGTTGAAGGATGTGAATGGACAGCAGGATATGTGAAGGGAGTTAGAAAGGGTTGTAACCTACCCCTCATCTTATTGAATCAGTACACTGAGCAAGCAGTGAAGGAAATTAAGAAATTTGGATAGGAGTTACAGTTCAGGGAGAAAAAACAAAAACTTTAAGGTTTGGTGATGACATTGTAATTCTGTCAGAAACAGCAAAGGACTTGGAAGAACAATTTAATGGAACGTATAGTGTCTTGAAAAGTGGTTATGAGATGAACATAAACAAAAGTAAAACAAGGGTAAAGGAATGTAGTCAGATTAAACTAGGCAGTACTGTGGGGATTAGCTTACGAAATGAGACACTAAAACTAGTAGATGATCTGTATTATTTTGTTAGCAAAATAAACAGTGATGATTAAAGCAGAGAGGATATAAAATGCATCCTGGCTACAGCAAGGAAACCATTCCTATAAAAGAGGAATTTGTCAGCATTGAATATAAAATTAAGTGGTAGCATGTTTTTTCTGAAGATGTTTATGTCGAGTGTAACTGTCTATGGAAGTGAAATGTGAATGATAAGTATTTCATGCAAGAAGAGAATATAGAAGCTTTTGAAATGTGTTTTAGAAGAAATCTGAAGATTAATTGGGTAAATCACATAAATGATGAGGAGGTATTAAACTGAATTGGGGAGAAAAGAAATTTATGTCACAACTTGATTAAAAGTAAGAGATTGCTTGTTAGGAAATATTCTGAGGCATCAAGGAATTGTTGATATGGAATTCGAAGGGAGAGAGGTGGAGGCAGAGGGGAGGGAATTGCAGAAGCTGAAGAATGAAAAAATTTGAAAAGGATGTAGGTTGCAGTAGTTATTTGCAAATGAAGAAGCTTGCATGGGATAGATAGCAGCATCAATTTGACTTTAGACTGTAGGTCACAACAACAACATGAAATTTAACCTTCTGCAACATTTTCTACATTAGACAATCATGTTATTGACATTCATAAATGCTCTACTTTAGATGTTAATGAGCTTTTTGGAAGCTTGACCATTGTCTTAAGCATATTAATGAAATTAAGCATATTAATGAAATGAAATGATTGTATGGCATTACTGGCTGCGAGACCCCAACTCGGGTTGCTCAGTTGATTAGAGAAGGTCTTTTATTTGACATCACTTCAGCGACTTGCAAGTTGATGTTGATAAAATAATGGTGACAACACAACACTCAGTCTCCAAGCAGATAAAATCTCAGACCCAGCCATGAATCAAACCTGGGACCCCCTCAAGGCAGCCAGCTGTGCTAGTTATTCAGCTGTGGAAGAATATTAATGAAGAGAGACAATAGTCACAGTCAATATAATACACACATCAAAATACGTTTTGCATCACCCCAGTTGTCATAACACCTGAAGATAGACATTGACTGTGGATATTGTATCACAGACACAGTCCCTTCAACTGTTCAGATATGTCACTAAACCTGCTCAAAGAAGCAAACAACCGTGCATGAGCAGCACCTATTAGACATAGGCAGTTGGACAGCCAGTCAGTTCCAGTCATTCCACCAGGAAGGAGGTACACAGCTCATGTTGTCTGTTGTTCAACCATGCCTAGATGGTCAATACTGTGGTTCTATTATGTCCGCATTGTTATTTTATGCCAGGAAGGGTTCTCAATGAGAGAAGTGTCCAGGCATCTTGGAGTGGATCAAAGCAATGTTGTTTGGACATGGACGAGATACAGAGAGACAGGAACTGTCAATGATATGCCTCACTCCGGCTGCCCGAGTTGCAGTGGATGACCACTACCCATGGAGTATGGCACGAAGAAACACTGACAGCAATGCCACAATGTTGAATAATGCTTTTCATGCAGCTACAGTATGTTGTGTTATGACTCAAACTGTGCGCAATAAGCTGCATGATGCGCAACTTCATCCATGGCATCCATGGCGAGATCCAACTTTGCAACCACAACACCATGCAGGGTGGTAAATATGGGCCCAACAACATGCTGAATGGACCACTCAGGATTGGAATCACGTTCTCTTCACCTTCAACCAGACAATCGTTGGAGACTTGCTTGGAGGTGACCCGGTCAGGCTGAATGCCTTAGACACATTGTCCAGCGAATGCAGCAAGGTGGAGGTTCCCAGCTGTTTTGGGGTGGCATTACGTGGTGCCAATTTATGCCGCTGGTGGTCATGGAAGGCTCTGTAATAGCTGTATGATACTTGAATGGCATCCTCAGACCGATAGTGCAACCATACTGGCAGCATATTGGTGAGGTACTGACTACAATTCGCACCCTCATCATTCACATCTTGTGAATGACTTCCTTCAGGATAATGATGTCGCTCAAATAGAGGGGCCAGCATGTTCTACAGACATGAACCCTATCGAACATGCCTGGGACACATTGAAAAGGGCTATTTATGGATGATATGAAAATACAGGCATGCAGCAATGCAAGAGGATGTGCTCCTGGTTATTAGATACCGGTTTGTATAGCAATATGGACAACCACCTCTGAAGGTCTCACTGTATGGCAGTACAACATGCAATGTGTGGCTTCCATGAGCAATAAAAAGGGCGGAAATGATGTTTATGTTGATCTCTATTCCAATTTTCTGTACAGGTTCCAGAACTTTCGGAATCAAGGTGATGGAAAACTTTTTTTGATGTGTGTAGTTGAACAAGCCTAAAAAGGCTGTTATCTTACAAAATCTTAATATTGAACCCAATGAAAGGCATACACTCTACAATTACACATTAATGAAATGGAGCCCCACATGTATAATTTATTGAGATTCACATTAATATCAAGCTAAAATTAAATGAAGACTTAGTAGCTGCTCAAAATAGCAATTTTAGTATTCTTCTGGGGTAAGGTAATTGAACTCAATATATTTTTAAAAGCTATAAACCATATTATTGTCTAAAGTAGATAACTGAATCTCTTCCAGATTCCTCTTCAAAAATTATCAAATTGTTGCATTCACCTACAAGGAGACTTGTTCTTAAATGGGATTTAAAAAAAGGTTGCAGATATACTGCAAGAAATTACAAATATAAAAGAAAAATAAAGTTAGGTTATATGTGTCATCTACAGCATAAATAATCCAATTTCTATGAGTGTCCATTAATAGTTATCGCTAGACTTATGTAATTGTTAATAAGGATCAGTTTATAAATAGCAAGTGAATGATGACCAAACAAATTGGGTGTGTAAATCAATAAATCATTTGTGAGTTTATTCAGTGTTATATGCTATAACAGCCCTGGTACATAAATATATGCAGTGCACTACATGCTGAGTTTTAGTTAAGGGAGCCTAGCTCAATTACAAAGCCATACAATGTGTCTTATCATCTGAAATCACCACACACTATATGTAAAGTATCAGTTACACCATGCTTGTAAAAGTCTTACCCTCTTCTTCTTCCAGTTAACTGTTATTGGTTCTCAGGGAAGTCTGATTAAATAGAGTAGAATCAGAATTATTACTGTCAGTTCTTGTAAGGGTATCAACCAACTGTCATTTTATTTCATTCATGCTTACAGACAGTAGACGGGATGACCAATCCTCTGGAGGAAATTTATTACTTTTTCCCCATGATCCATTGCTTCTCTTTAATATGGCTATGTGTTCACTATATAAAAATTATTGGTACATAATTAGCTTCACTCACCAAATCCTTGCAGCAAGGTAAAATAAAAATCTATGGAACACATAGAAGCATAAACAACATCATTTTGTGATGAAGCAAGCTGGGATATTTTACTTCCCTTCTTGTTCTTCCATCTGCCTACTTAAAATCGTTTTTTTTTTTTTTTTTTTCATTTTTGAACTAATTACCGTTAACATACGTGAGTATAATCTGTGTTTTCATAATAGAGAATAATTTTCTGCTCAGTTTTATGTATGTAATTTATTTTCCAATTTATTTTGACTATTCCTAGTTAGTATCTTTTATTATATGGTGAAATCAGTAATTGTTTCATAACTTAAATTCTATTGTTGATTTACATACAAATATAAATTCTGTAATAATTATAAACACTTGGAAGACAAAATACTAGTAATCTTAAGGAATCTATTTGGCTCTCTTCAAAGACATGTTAGCAAAACTAGCCCTTAATTAATTCCAAAGTAATGAACAGTTTTGTCAAAAGTATTGTTTGTGTAACTATATATGTTAATTTCATGTCTTAAACAAATAATTCGACCTACCCTTGTAGTAGAAGAAACTGTTAACAAGAACCAATTTTTCAATGTACTCAGTTAATTGAATTAGTTAAGTTTTAATAGTGATTTCTGTAAATTAAACATCGAACAATGTGTGCTTTCAGCACCTATTATTGTGATGATATATAAGGGCCCGATTTTTTGTTCCTAAACAGGTAGTCATCCACCAAGTTTCAAATGAGGAATCTGTGTTGGTTAGAATGACAACAATGCATCAACTTGTGAAATAAGTGTTACACCAATAGGCTATGTGTTAAAGCAATGACAGTGTCAGTTCAATTTATTCAAAAGACTTTGAACTGTGTTGTTAGGGTTTTACTGCTTGTTGATGTTCAACAGGAAATTATTGTAGCAGTATGTGGATGTTCACCTGCAAACTATTAATGAGGCTTATGGAAAGTTAAACAATAGTGCACTGGCAATATTAAATTTGTATATGGGGGGTTGTGAAAAGTGAAAGTAAACATCTGTGAAACGCAACTGTGCACTTGTCGGCTACATTATTTACCATAGTCAGTGTCCAAATTACCAAATTGCAATCCACATTTTCAGCCGGTGTAAAAATGTAGTACATCAACACTGAGGAAACAAACAAAGAAAATAAAAGTAGGTAAACCAGTACAACTTACACATGAAAATCCCTGATATGTAATACAAAACTAACCTCAACTTGCATAAACTATATGAACTTCATTATTAAATTAACTAGAGATTACTTTGGTATTTCTTTCACTAAAATTCATAATCACCAAGACTACTTTCACAGTTATATCCTAAACTTCTTATTTCAAAATTTAGTCTGAATTTTTAGATGGCATTGATAAAGCAGAAAGGTATAAACTACTAAAAATATTGGACAGTTTACCTTGTTTCACCAAATGCAGTTTGTGTCCTGTGATGTCAGTAACTGAACTGGTTGTTTAACTTTTTTAATGCAGCTGACACACCCCATGTCAGGGATATGATTATTTACTGACTGAATCTGAATGAAGAATGAGTTAATTTACATCAATCTTAAAGAATGGAAATATAATGTGAATGTAGTGGTTAACAACTGTAAGTGTCTTCTGTTTGATGAACATCAGTGTTGTTAACAATCAACACTGTATATAATTTAACAAATTTTCTGTAATATCATACAATTCCACTGATACAACAAGAATGTCCAATATTATACTTATGAATAGGCCAAAGGACATGAATGAAACCAGTTCTGGCTTTGTTGAAGAAACCATTCCAGTATGTGTGTAAAGTGGTTTAAGGTGACCAAAGTAAATCTGTATGAATAGCTGTAGACTTCAACCCTGCTCTTTCAGATTAAGAATCCACTCACAGTCTTAAACACTGTGCCACCAGACTCAGTTTTGAAACTACAGTTTAAGATATTACTATTTTTGCCAAGATTAATTCATGGATCTGAAAAAAACAACATTTACATTGCCTAGATTAGCAACATGAAGCCCAGAGTGAACATTAATCATTTATTACAAAAACCTTTATTTTCCATGACAAAAAACTTGAAACAGCTTTGTCATTATTTCTTCAACAGGTTTATCTTGATATTCATCCTTTGTAGCTCATTATCTGTAAGGGGACATTGTATGAGTTTCCAGGAAGCTAAACATGCAGCTACTGACAAGCTTTTTAAGTTCTCAGACTACAGATCAACATGCGGGCAGATTATCTGAAGAGGACATAATTGATAATTGGTCATACATGCTATAAAGCCTTTTGTTACTGAGGCAGTAAATAAAATTGTTGTGCAAGGTATTTAAATCTCTACTTGACTCGGTTAAAAATTATAATATTCAATGCTAAATTGTCCACTGAATACTCCATAGTATGAAGATACATCTACCTTCAAAAACGTAATGTGTCACATAAATATTTTGGTTCATCCATTTTTATATATAATGTTTGTGAGGATGAAATGTTCACATGTTTACATTCAGGACAAAAACTATACACTACAGGTAAACTGTTGGATTCCCTGCAACTGCTTATAAGTTAATAAACCATGACTAAGACAAACAGAATGTAAGTCTGATAGTTCTGAGTGCAGTGTGTTTGGGTTGTCTATGTTTTTGTGGGGTTCATGTCATATCTCTGTCATATCTCTGTCATATCTCTGTGTTGTGTTGAAAGCACAACTAAAATGAGTAATTAAAGTTTAACATGTGAGACCTTTTAAACAAACTGACATTCAAAATTCCATACCTAAGATTAATTTCTTATCTATTAGTATTTGTAGGATACAGATACTGGGCAAAGATAAATTTTGGCATTGTTTTACAACATAGTTCCTGAAAACTTGCAACTGCTCTCACACACAGCAAATGTAAAATGTAATTTATATGATGCAGTTAAAAAAACACACTTGAAAATAGTAATTATTTCCTGAAACACTTCATGAGCAAGATAAATAATTCAACAGAAATTGTGGCTGGTGGCAGAAAAGTTTTGGCAGTAGCAACAAAGTCACAGCATTAGTTCAGTAGTAACTGTGCCCAAAACGCCTGAGTGTCCATGACCACTAAATTCGATGCATAGATCTCATTTTTACTTCAAGGTCAGATACTCAGAAAACCAGCCATTTATGCCATTTCTGAAAGGGCAATACTAAAGTAAAAAAAGACCAAGCTAAAAGTTTATTTTTCCTTTTTATTTTAGTATTGTGACAGATTATGAATTTTATAATAATGATGAGGCAAGTAAGTATAAAGTTTGAGGTGAGTTCTGGAGCAATTTCGCATGCAACTGCCTTTTGTATGGAAAACTCTGAAACATTCTTACACACAGGGAAATATGTTTCAGGCAGGGAAATGTCATGTTGTTTCTTCCCTACTTGCTGTCCCAGAAGAATGTTTGATCTTGTCCAAAAAATTTTGCAAACCTGTGTTGCAAGTTGCTCGTTTCAGGGAATTTACAAGGACCATATCCTCCTACAGGCCTATTGTCAACAGTTGAGCTAGAAACAATTTCTGGAACCAGTGTTATGTCTTTCTGGAAGTGCCCTTCATCAATTCCTTCAGAGTGTTCCCATTCACACATGTCTTTCTCCACTCCAGAATAATTCAACTCTTCAGGTACAATTTCAAAAATTTCTTATTCACTCAACAAACATGACATATTTATAGGAGAATAACAGTAAACATCAAAATCTAATGAGTACAGGCATAAATCTCATGACAATGAAACTCAAACTGGCTGTCAGTCATTTATGACAGTAGCTCTTCTGTTTGCTGCTACTTCTGTTGAAGTAATTCTTTAAAATGATAACAGAGGAAGCACCTAACAAAGGGCAGGTAGTGTGATGTTTACACACTGTCCAGTTTAAGAGTGATAGGTGGCTGACCATGGTTGAACCTAAGGCATGCATCTTTTCTGAGGACATATACTTCCCAGCTGCCAAAACCAACATCATATTCTGGATAAAAGGTTGGATGCTCAGCTACCACTATGGCAATAGTGACAAATCAGGCATTTGCTTTTGGTACAGGTTACAGAATGCTTACACTGACTTGGAGCGATGACCCAATTACTGGACCTGTTTGCTAACTACATGCACAGAGTACTCATGTCCCCCCCCCACCCCCCCCCCACCCCCTAATAGAGGGTTATGAGCTTTATACCCACTCCTCACCTCTATGACTTCGCCTCCCGCTCTTCTTGCTGCATCTGCATATTTTGTCCCCACCTTCTGAGGACACTAAAAAGGTGAGTGCATCTTGCTGGCTGAACAAGACAGCCCACATAAGGTAACACCATGACACTCTGCCCTCTCCTCCCACGTCGCCCTAATTGGGATTGAATAAATATAGGTAAGTCTCCCCTGTCCCACTGTAACTACCACATGTACTCCCCTGCTATGCATCTGACTGTGGAGAGATCCGGGGGCACTGTGGCCATGTCTCAATTATGACCCCTGCCCTCCTTGCCCACATAAGGTAACACCATGACACTCTGCCCTCTCCTCCCACGTCGCCCTAATTGGGATTGAATAAATATAGGTAAGTCTCCCCTGTCCCACTGTAACTACCACATGTACTCCCCTGCTATGCATCTGACTGTGGAGAGATCCGGGGGCACTGTGGCCATGTCTCAATTATGACCCCTGCCCTCCTTGCCCTCGGGCTCTCCCAATGGGCAGATGTATAGCCCCAATCGTTTCTCCTCTCGCCTTCCTTCCCTTATAAAGTACATTATACTGTTAATTCTTTTCTCTATTGTTCCTCTTTGGATTTTGCTAATAAAATTGTATTAAAAAAGTAGGTAATGTACTTGCCCATGAAAGACAAAGTTTCTGAGTTTGAGTCTCAGTCCAGCAATCAGTTTTCATCTGCCAGGAAATTTCATATCAGCGCACATTCCACCGCAGATTGGAAACATCCCACAGGCTGTGACTAAGCCCTGTCTCCCCAATATCCTTTCTTCCAGGAGTGCTGATCTTGCAAGTTTAGCAAGAGAGCTTCTGTGAAGTTAGTACAGTAGGAAATGAGGTACTGGCGGCAGTAAAGCTGTGAGGACAGGTCATGATTGATGTTTGGGCAGCTCTGTCGGTAGAGGAATTAGCTGTAAAAGTCAAAGGTCCTGAGTTCGAGTCTTGCTCTAGTACACAGTTTTAATCTGCTAGGAAGTTTCACATCGGATCTTGATCAAGCGAATGAAAAAGATATAAAAGTGATTTAAAGTAGTAAAATACGTTAAACTACACAATGTCTATAAGTTAAAATAGCGCTACTTTCTTGAACTTGTATTAAAAGTTGATTTTATATTGTTAGAAGACGAGCAGCTGGTGAGAGTTTTTGTGGGAGAGCGTTTCGAAGCATTTTGGATAAAAAAAGATGAGAGTGATGACTCTGAACCAAGGTGTTGGAAAGGCAGGGACAACTGTGAGAAGGAGCCCTGATAAGGACAGGAAGAGGAGTCTTCTCTTAAAGCTATAAGGATGTGTTTGTCTCTGGGCAGATTTAAAGTGGTTAGAGGTTCACTGGACCAGTATGTGGAGAGTGTGTAAGTGTAAAACTGAGGACTGAGGCTTCCGCTTGTTGGTAAATTACTGCAGACAAGCTCGGCAGTCTAACTGTCAGGAACCCCGTTAAAAGGGCACACTAATCGCTTTGGAGAGCTCTAGAGAGCTTATAACAGGTACTGAGAGGCCACGTGACTCTCCATTACAGTGAAGTGATATGTACGTGTCAGATGGTTGTATGGAAGCAACGCAGTATGACAGAATGACAGAAAGGAGCTATCGTCTTTGGAAGTGCCCATGACCACATCTTGAATGAAGCTATCTGATTCTTGGTGTATCAACGACGTCTCTCCAACGTGTCTACAAGGAATGGTATACCACTCACAGCCATTTAATACACCATAACAGCACTGAGCGTAAAATATCTTAACCGATAGTGACTGAAGATGAGTATCAAGCCTTGTCAATGGCAGTTGGTTTGGAAGCCGATAGGAATTACTACTGTCAGTGGATGTAGGTTCATTTCAACCAGTTTCCTAGAGAATACTGCGAAGGGACTGCATGCAATGGATGTTTGGAATCGGATAACTCTAAAAAGACCAGTTCTTACAGAGTCACGTAAAGCTGCAAGTCTTCAACGGGATAAAAACATATAAGGGGCGTTCAATGAGTAACGTAACACATTTTTTGCTGAAGTCAGGTTGATTTCATTCAGGATTCCAATACACCATGTTTTCCTCACACCTTTGCCTACAGAGCCCTATTTTTCAACATAATCTCCGTTCATTGCAACAGCCCTAAATTGCCTTCCTGGGAGGGCTTGTATTTGCTGCATTGTACCACTCAGCTGGTCGACGTCAGAACCAACGTCTTGCTGCATCAATAACCACCCCATCATCATTGCACTGCTTCCCGTAGAGTACATCCTTCATTGGGTCAATCAGATGGAAGTCCAGGCTGTACAGTGGATGAGAAAGAACAGACTACTGAGTTTTGCGAGCTCCTCTTGGGTGAGCAGAGTTGTGTGAGGCCTTGCATTGTTATAGAGAAGGAGAAGTTTGTTTGCATTTCTTTTGGCTACAAACACACTGAATTCTTCAATTTCCTCAGGGTAGCACAACACACTTCAGAGTTAATCGTTGCCCAATGAGGGGGACATCAAACAGAATAACCCCTTCAGAGTCCCAGAAGACTGTCGCCTTGGTCTGGCTGAGGGTGCGACTTTGAACTTGTCTGTGGAGGAGAGGTACTGCGATGCTACTCCATGGATTGCCGTTTTTCTTTGGGTTCGAAGTGATGAACCCATGTTTCATCGCCTATGACGATGTTCGACAAGAAATTATCACGATCAGCTTTGTAATGCGCAAGGAATTTCTTCGTTGCTATTTATGGTCTTGTGTTGGTTGGCGAAGAACCCAGCGAGTAATCATCTTTGAGGACCCCAACCGGTGGATCAGTGCGTCAGAACTACCAACACCAGCATTCATTGTGCAGCGAGGTGTTTGACTGTGATATGTCGATCACCTGGAATGACAATGTCCGCATCTTCCAACATTGCGGGAGTCACAGCTGTTCGCACCCTGCTGGCAGATGGGAGATCAGACTTGTTTGCACAGCGTTGTTACAATGAGGAGACGCCTTGCCCAACGACTCATCATGCTTTTGCTCTCTGCCATGTCTCCGTAGACATTCTGCAAGTATCTGTGAATATCTGCGACGCTCTGGTTTTCCGCCAAAAGATACTCAATGGCAGCTCTCTGCTTGTAACGCACCTCCAAAATGGTTCAAATGGCTCTGAGGCTTCTGAGGTCATCAGTCTGCTAGAACTTAGAATTATTTAAACCCAACTAACCTAAGGAAATCACACACATCCATGCCCGAGGCAGGATTCGAACCTGCGACCGTAGCGGTCCAGACTGAAGAGTCTAGAACCGCTCGGCCACACTGGCCAGCGAACGCATCTCCATCACAGATGCCATTTTGAAGGCTACATATAGCGCCGCCACCTGTCATAATTTCATGAAACTACAGAGGCTGAAATGGGAATATTACAAGATGTCCCACAACAAAGTCCGTATTTTTTCAACCAAAATTGGCCGAGACAAAAGTGTACTGCAGTACTTACTGAGCGACCCTCGTAGAAACTGGATAGTAACTGACTGGAGTCAACATTTCGCCCCTTATCAAATGCCGCAAGGCGTCGAGGAGGTGGAGGTGTTTAACATGCAGTGTCTGGAGAGCGGAGTTCACTTCGAAGGTAGTTTGGAGATGTTTTGCGCATGTTTTTGTACCATGACTTTGGTCCATTCATACAGGTTATTGTGAACCTGATCCATGATATTTATTACATCTCGGCGACAAAGTGTTGGCCTTTCTTCTCCATCTTCATGATGTGTGTGGTGTGGACACACCATCTTCCAATGTGACAACAGCCGTGTTGAATTGGACGCGCATAAACATTCCTGATTTGAAGAAGTTTCAGGCACCCTTTCGCACTTCATGTGTCCTGCTAAATTACCCGAACTTTATCCCACATACTTGTAAAATGTCTAAGACTACTTGTACCAGACGGGCGAAACACGGGATCAATGATGAGTTCCTTTAACATGATGTTGCATGTTGTTGTTGTGGTCTTCAGTCCTGAGAATGGTTTGATGCAGCTCTCCATGCTACTCTATCCTGTGCAAGCTTCTTCATCTCCCAGTACCTACTGCAACCTATATCCTTCTGAGTTTGCTTAGTGTATTCATCTCTTGGTTTCCCTCTACGATGATCCCTTGATGCCTCAGAACATGTCCTACCAACCGATCCCTTCTTCTAGTCAAGTTGTGCCACAAACTCCTCTTCTCCCCAATTCTATTCAGTACCTCTTCATTAGTTATGTGATCTACCCGTCTAATCTTCAGCATTCTTCTGTAGCACCACATTTCGAAAGCTTCTATTCTCTTCCTGTCTAAACTATTTATCGTCCATGTTTCACTTCCATACATGGCTACACTCCATATAAATACTTTCAGAAACGACTTCCCGACACTTAAATCTATACTCAATGTTAACAAATTTCTCTTCTTCAGAAACGCTTTCCTTGCCATTGCCAGTCTACATTTTATATCCTCTCTACTTCGACCATCATCAGTTACTTTGCTCCCCAAATAGCAAAACTCCTTTACTACTTTATGTGTCTCATTTCCTAATCTAATTCCCTCAGCATCACCCGACTTAATTCGACTACATTCCATTATCCTTGTTTTCCTTTTGTTGATGTTCATCTTATATTCTCCTTTCATGACACTGTCCATTCCGTTCAACTACTCTTCCATGTCCTTTGCTGTCTCTGACAGAATTACAATGTCATCGGCGAACCTCAAAGTTTTTATTTCTTCTCCATGGATTTTAGTACCTATTCCAAATTTTTCTTTTGTTTCCTTTACTGCTAGCTCAATATACAGATTTAATAGCATCGGGGAGAGGCTACAACCCTGTCTCACTCCCTTCCCAACCACTGCTTCCCTTTCATGACCCTCGACTCTTACAACTGCCATCTGGTTTTTGTACAAATTGTAAATAGCTATTCGCTCCCTGTATTTTACCCCTGCCACTTTCAGAATTTTAAAGAGAGTATTCCAGTCAACATTGTCAAAAGCTTTCTCTAAGTCTACAAATGCTAGAAACGTAGGTTTGCCTTTCCTTAATCTTTCTTCTAAGGTAAGTCGTAGGGTCAGTATTGCCTCACGTGTTCCAATATTTCTACGGAATCCAAACAGATCTTCCCCGAGGTCGGCTTCTACCAGTTTTTCCATTCGTCTGTAAAGAATTCGCGTTAGTATTTTGCAGCTGTGATTTATTAAACTGATAGTTCGGTAATTTTCACATCTGCCAACACCTGCTTTCTTTGGGATTGGAATTATTATATTCTTCTTGAAGTCAGAGGGAATTTCGCCTGCCTCATACATCTTACTCACCAGATGGTAGAGTTTTGTCAGGACTGACCCTCCCAAGGCTGTCAGTAGTTCTAATGGAATGTTGTCTACTCCTGGGGCCTTGTTTCGACTTAGGTCTTTCAGTGCTCTATTGAACTCTTCACGCAGTATCATATCTCCCATTTCATCTTCATCTACCTCCTCTTCCATTTCCATAATATTGTTCTCAAGAACATCGCCGCTGTATAGACCCTCTATATACTCCTTCCACCTTTCTGCTTTCCCTTCTTTGCTTAGAACTGGGTTTCCATCTGAGCTCTTGATATTCATGCAAGTGGTTCTCTTTTCTTCAAAGGTCTCTTTAATTTTCCTGTAGGCAGTATCTATCTTACCCCTCGTTAGATAAGCCTTTACATCCTTACATTTGTCCTCTAGCCATGCCTGCTTAGCCATTTTGCACTTCCTGTCGATCTCATTTTTGAGACGTTTGTATTCCTTTTTGCCTGCTTCACTTACTCCATTTTTGTATTTTCTCCTTTCATCAATTAAATGCAGTATTTCTTCTGTTACACAAGGATTTTTACTGGGCCTTGTCTTTTTACCTACTTGACCCTCTGCTGCCTTCACTATTTCGTTCCTCAAAACTACCCATTCTTCTGCTACTGTATTTCTTTCTCCCATTCCTGTCAATTGTTCCCTTATGGTCTCCCTGAAACTCTGTGCAACCTCTGGTTCTTTCAGTTTATCCAGGTCCCATCTCCTTAAATTCCCACCTTTTTGCAGTTTCTTCGTTTTTAATCTACAGTTCATAACCAATAGATTGTGGTCAGAGTCCACATCTGCCCCTGGAAATGTCTTACAATTTAAAATCTGGTTCCTAAATCTCTGTCTTACCATTATATAATCTATCTGATACCTTTTAGTATCTCCAGGGTTCTTCCATGTGTACAACCTTCTTTCATGATTCTTGGTATGTTGCATATGTAATGAAATTTTTAGATACTCTTCCCCGCCGAATTGAGGCCGTTATCAAGTCGGTGTATGACGATACTGGTCTGATGATATTTTTCGTTCACATTCACCATAAACTGCAACAGAAGTTTCTGCGTCTGGAGGCTGCTGATGGCCTTGAGGTACAGCGAGGGCCGGAGCAGCAGTCTGCCTCATATCGCCTGTTGTTTAGCGCCAGCTGCAGGCTTTCAAGAGAACTACAAAAGCCTGGCCGGCTCCATCAAAGAGCCGTGATACCTTCCGCCGTGCCAGATAAGCGTGCAGTCCTTCACTTGGATACACAACAGTGGAGCGTTCTGCCACTTGAGTCATCAGAGCAAGTGGTTGCGTAAGTGGTCTCCGCGACTACCACAGATTTTCTTCTTCTGCTTCGAGAAACAGCCGTAGTGTGTGTGGAAGTGTATACTATGCTATTTCCACAATGCTGGTGAAAAGACGGCACCATCATGAAACAACTACGTACCACCGGAAAAATGCTCCTCTCGGAGCACAAAAGATGCGAATATGTTCCTGTTAATTTAGAAGACTCTGAATGGAAAGTGGGCAACCAACTGGCTCATTCTACTTCCCTCAGCACTTTAAAAAAACTTTCCAAAAATTTTGGCACGCGAGCACATTGGCGCTTTTTCTTTAACATGCAACTCACCTCAAACTCCAGCAAGCTTCTCTAACTGTAACTCACTCATACCCACTAGTCCCTCGCTGTTAAGTCGCTCACATTCATCTACTCACAGTTGCACTTTGTCACTGACTCCCTCAGTCCAACTCATTTTCTTTACCTACTTGTATCTCTCTGTCACTGGCTGCTGTGTCACAGTAGGTCCCCTTCCTTCTGTCCTACTGCTACAATCTGCTCTCACTGTCACTGCCTCCCTGTTGCTCTCTCTTGATGCTAATACCTCATTCCTTCCGTCCTACTGCTGCTAACTCTTCTCACTATCAATATGTCTCTCTTCCTCGTTGTCATTGTGATACACTCTGTCTCTACACCTCAGTCCATATCTACATTTACGTGGACATCTGCAAATCACACTTCAGTGCCTGGCAGAGGGTTCATCGAACCACCTTCACTATAATTCTCTATTATTCCACTTTCGATCAGTGTGCGGATAAAACGAACACCTATATCTTTCCGTGACAGCCCTGATTTCCCTATTTTATTATGACGATCGTTTCTCCCTATTTTTCGCATTCGGAGGAGAAAGTTGCTGATTGAAATTTTATGAGAAGATCCCGTCGCAACGAGAAACGCCTTTGTTTTAATGATGTCCACCCTAAATCCTGTATCATGCCTGTGATACTATCTCCTCTGTTTCTCCATAATACAAAACGTGTTGCTCTTCTTTGTACTTCTTCGATGTACTCCGTTAATCCTATCTGGTAAGGATCCCACACCGCACAACAATACTCCAAAAGAGGACTGACAAGTGTAGTGTAGGCAGTCTCTTTAGTTGATCTGTTGCATTTTCTAAGTGTTCTGCCAATAAAACGCACACAGTCCTTGTTCGCCTTCCCCACGACATTTTCTATGTGTCCTTTCCAATTTAAGTTGTTCGTAATTGTAATTTCTGGGTATTTAGTTGAATTTATGGCCTTCAGTTTTGATTGATTTATTTTGTAATCGATGTTTAAAGAATACTTTTCGTTATTTGGGGTCAATTACCAATTTTCGCACTATACAGATATCTTTTCCAAATCGTTTTGTATTTGCTTTTTATCTTCTGATGACTATACTAGACAGCATCGTGTACAAACAACCTAAGATGGGTGCTCAGATTGCCTCCTAAATCATGTTTATAGATAAGAAACTGCAGAGGGCCTGTAATGCCCAGGGAACGCAAGAAATCACTTCTGTTTTACTCCATGAGACCTCTTTGACAGGAAATCACGAATCCACTCACATAACTGAGACGATATTCTGTAAGCACGCAATTTGATCACAGGCCGCTTGTGAGCTACAGTGTAAAAAGGCTTCTGGATATCTAGAAATACGGATACAATTTCAAATCCCTTATCAACAGCACTCAACTCTTCGTGTGAGTAAAACGATGTTTCCTAAATCCATATTGACTATGTGTCAATATGGTTCAAATGGTTCAAGCGGCTCTGAGCACTATGGGACTTAACTTGTGAGGTCATCAGTCCCCTAAAACTTAGAACTACTTAAACCTAACTAACCTAAGGGCATCACACTCATCCATGCCCGAGGCAGGATTCGAACCTGCGACCGTAGCGGTCGCGCGGTTCCAGACTGAAGCGCCTAGAACCGCTCGGCCACTTCGGCCGGCCAATATGGTTCGAACACGATATATGTTCCAAAAATCTGCTGCATATCGACGTTAATGAAATGGGCCTGTAATCTAGTGGAATACTCTTATTGTTTTTGTTGACTATTGATATGACCTGCGCAACTTTCCAGTCTTTGGCTACGGATCTTTCGTCGAGGGAACAGGTGTATATGATTGTTAAGTATGGAGCTATTGCACCAGCATTCTCTGAAAGGAACGTAATTGGTATATAGTCCCAACCGGAGACTGTATACCAATTACTTACTTTTATTAAGTGATTTAAGTTGCTTCACCACTCTGAGGATATGTACTTCTAAGTTGTTCCATAAAAACATGGGAGAACACCAGCGGCATACTCGCCTTCTCCAACCCACCAAGTCCGCAATCGCTGAACATTGCATTTCTACTGGTCATTCTATGAATTACAATGATACAAAAATTGTGGCTCAAACATCAAATTTCTGGAGTTCAATTATAAATGAATCCATAAAAATAAAATTGTCAGACAGCGAGACTCTTTTCAATCGAGATAGCGGTTACCAGTTAAATTCCGCCTGGAATCCCATTGTAGAGAAACTTCATAGTCAGCGTAGTTATCGGTATAAAGATGAGGATTGATCTGATATCGAAATGCCAAGTTTTCACCGCGGAGGGCGCCAGGCGCAGCGCACGGAGTTGTGAACACACACGCTAAACAGTACATGCGCAGCACATGCGCAATGCAGCCCCTTTGGCTTTAAATAGCAGAGCTCAGCGCGTATTCGCCAGGCGATCATTGTAGGCAAAACCACCGCTTCCTTCCGCCTCCTTGATTTCTGTCTCACCATCTATGGCCATCCTATCGCCCTCACCCCCACCCTTAAGTACCTTGGCGTCACCCTCGACCGTCGCCTCTCCTGGACTCCCCATCTCCGGACAATCCAAGCCAAGGCACGCTCCCGACTCCGTCTCCTCAAGCTCCTTTCCGGCTGTACGTGGGGTCTGGACCCCTCCACCATCCTCCACACCTATAAATCCCTCATCCGCCCTATCCTTTGTTATGCCCATCCGGCCTGGATCTCCGCCCCCCCCCCTACCTTTTATAGATCCCTCCAAATCCTTGAACGCAATGCTCTCCGCCTCGCCTATCACATCCGTCTCCCCCCCCCCCCACGCGGTTCCTGTATGATCTCATCCCCTTCCCCCACCTCCTCCTTTTCCTTGAAAGGATACAGATCCTGTACACCTCCCGCAAACTCGATCCTCCTCATCCGCTTGTCTCACCCATCCTCTCCCACCCCCGCCCGCTGCCGCGCCTGTATTCCCACGTCCCACCTGGTCTCCATCTCTCCACCCTCCTTACCCTCTCCCAAGGTGGCTTCCGCCAGCTCCCCCTCCCTGATGATGTCCTCCTCCCCTCCATCTATCCCTCCTATCAACTTTGATCCTCCCCCCCCCCAATTCCAGTGTCCTTTCCTTTCAGCACCTCCCTCCCTTCTCTTTCCTTTTCCCCTGTCCCCTCCCTCTACACCTCTTCCCCCGGGCTTCCCCTCCCCCTTCCTCCCTTCCCCCTATCTCCCCTGCCCATGGCATCTGCTCTCCCCTCTCCCTCTCCCAACCCGCCCTCCTCCTCTCTTGGCAGGTCCCCGGACTCGTACACGGTTAGTGAACATTCGCGCGCCGGAGATCAACGCCTCGTGTTCTGTGTGTGCCGACGTTTTGTGCTTAAATGGTTCAGTGTTACTCGTTTTGTGCACCTACGTTCACGTGTGACAATTTTCGCCTCTGTGTCCAAGTGTCTGACCAATTTTATCTTGGACTCTACGCCGTGAACGGCACCTTGTATTTTAAAAAGTGTTTGTCTCCGTTTATATGTCCACCATCTTTTCTTTCTCTAATTGTCTTCATTTGTATCTTTGTGTTTCTCTGCGGCCAAAGAGCGGCGTAGTATGCTGCTGCAGGCCTGCCTGTAAACAGGTTTCAAAATAACAATAAAGAAAAAAAAAAGCGTATTCGCCAGTACTTCTCCAGCTGCACTCACCTGAAGATGGCCAAAAGACTTTGTGCCGAAATATCGTGGCAAGATGTTACTGACTTACGGCAGTTCTCCCGTGTTTTTATGAAACAATCAGTACGCCGGGAAAATTTCATACTTCTAAGTTGCCCATGTTGGCAACTGTTCTTTGTTCGAATTCTGGAACATTTACTTCGTCTTCTTTGGTGAAGGAATTTCGGAAAGCTGTGTTTAAGATCTGATTTAGTGGCACTGCCATCGATAGTATTTCCGTCGCTTTCGCGCAGAGAAGGCATTATTGTGTCTTGCTGCTAACATACTTTACATACGACCGAAATCTCTTTGCATTTTCTACCAGGTTTCGGGACAAATTTAGTTGTGCAAGCTATTATAAGCATCTCGCATTGAGGTCCGCGCTAAATTTCGAGCTTCTGTGAAAGATCGCCACTCTTGGAGACTTTGCGATCGTTTAAATTTGGCAAGCTTATTTCGTTGTTCCTGCAACAGCGTTCTGACCTGTTTTGTGTGCCATGGTGGATCAGATCCGTCGTTTGTTAATTCATTTGGTGTAAATCTCTAAATTGTTGTCGGTACTATTTATTTGAATTCGAGCCACATCTGGTCTACACTTACATTGTTAATTTGGGAGGAGTGGAGGTTGTCTCTCAGGAAGATGTTAAGCGACTTTTATCTGCTTTTTTGGAGCCCAATATCCGATGGTTATATCGATCAGGTACATTCCAAGCACCACATGCAAAAGAAAAAAAGCGCCCCAGATAGTCTAAGTAGGACATTCCTTTGCCCCCGCCTGACAGTGATCCTGTTCATGACGAGAGCGAATGTATGTGCCCATGTACTAGCTGCAAAGCCCAGTACCGACTCGAAAAGTGCACAGTGGTACATTCTTATGTGTGTGAATGGTAGTCTGTATCGTGTCGAATTTAATGTCGCTAGTTTGTGAAGTATACTTTCGGCTTTGTGATTAGTAGTTCGTGTTTGCGGAAGCTATGTCGTTCTTCAGTGCATACCGCAAGACATGTAGTTACTACATCGCGTTTTATGTTTCTGTTGTTTATTTTAATTGTCGGGTGACTCTGTAGCGATATTGTAAGCATCATGTACGCTGTTTTTTGTGTTGCTACGAATAATTTGGTTGCGCCATTGTTGTACTGTATGTAGCATACCACTGGCCTTATTTTCCAGTATTGCTCTTGTGTTGGCTGATACCACAACTAACAGGTCGTCAGCATACGCAACGATCCCGTCTGAACGTTCATCTCCCTCGATTAAATTCAAGAGCGGTTCAGTTGTGATATCCCAGAAGATGGACTTGCAGATGTGGACATCCTTTGGTTATCCTTTTCACAACCTTTGCGGTTGTCCTGTTGCCACTCAGCCACACTGTTCCTACAGTTGTCTCGAAGACTATTGTACAGGGATCCGGGTACTTGTGGTCCTCGAAATCGTCCAAACATTGCTGGCCACCAAAGATTATCAAAAGCGTCATCAATATCTATAAGAATCGTAACTGCGTACTTTTGTAATGTCTGTTCTACAATATGGAAAGCCCGACTAATCATGTCATCAATAGACTTTCCCCGTCTGAAGCCAAATTGGTGCTGACTAAGGCCTAGGAGTTCCCTGTGAGCCTGGAGGCGGTTATTTAGGAGCCTCTTATGAACCTTAGCCAATATAATTAACAAGCAAATCAGTCGTTAGGATTTTGGTTCTGATAGATCCCCATCTGTAGCTTTTTTTTATAATTAATGTGTTGGCTGTTTTCCAGACTAGAGGCTATCTGCGGTGATACCCGGCGCAATGTTGTCGAGTGGATATAGTCTGCTTCTGGTGCTTTCTTGTTTTTTAAGCCTGCATTTTGTTAGCGCGACCTCCTCTCGCTCAAACGGGCAGGAGACGGTTTTTGTAGAGTAATCCCTATGTATTGTCTCCCTAATATGTGTGTGTGTGCTTGTGTAACTGTTCGTGGATCGTTGTCGGGGATGAGTTTGTCGAGCAGATATTGTGCTGTTTGTCTCCATCTCTCGTGTCACAGTTGCGTCATCCTGCCTTGGCGTAGCCAGGACAAGAGGGGACTTAATTTTCTCAGTTATTTGTTTGCATGGTATTCCTCATGTTTTCTGTTGTAGATGTGTTGTGACGTTGTGTTCAAGATGTTCTTGTCTAGTCGTGATTACTACGCTTCTGAATGTAGTTTTTGAGTCCCCGTATCATTGTAATCGAAGCTGCCGGTCTAGAATGGTACTTGCCTTCTGGTGGAGCCACCTCTTATGTGTCATATCCTGTCTTACTCTAGATAGCTCGAAGCTCCAGAGAGCATCTATCTTACGCTGCTTAGTTGCGTTGGGAAGTTCGTAATATTTACCAAGGTCTGTGAATCTTTAGGTCTACACTTTCATCCACGCTTTCCACCAGTTCATCTCTTACATAGTTTTGAATCCTCTCCCAATTTTCCCTGCTTAACATATATTTGTTTGATGATAGTGTATGATGAGCTGTAGTCTTTGTGTTAATGATGGCTCCATTTTCGAGCGGCTAACAGAAGTGGTAAAGGCTGCCAGTCTTGCTTGCGAGATGAAAGCAGAGCTCACCATTTGCAGCATAGTCGACAGGACCGATTGCGGACCTCTGGTACAGAGCCGAGTGGAGGGTCTGAATCAGAGGCTTAGACGGTTCTGCGACCGTGTAAGCTGCAGATTCCTTGACTTGCACCATAGAGGGGCTGGGTTTGCCGGCCGGGGTGACCGAGCGGTTCTAGGCGCCACAGTCTGGAACGGCGCGACCGCTAAGGTCGCAGGTTCGAATCCTGCCTCGGGCATGGATGTGTGTGATGTCTTTAGGTTGGTTAGGTTTAAGTAGTTCTAAGTTCTAGGGGACTGATGACCTCAGGAGTTAAGTCCCATAGTGCTCAGAGCCATTTTTGAAGCTGGGTTTCGGGTTCCACTGAATAGATCAGGAGTCCATTACACCCAGGAGGCAGCTACACGGGTAGCAGAGGCTGTGTGGCGTGGACTGGTGGTTTTTCAGGTTATAGGGTCTCGGGAAAACACAAAAAGAGCTTCAACCACAAACGTTGCAAACCGAACACAGGAAGAACGTAGACGCAGCAACCAACGGTATAACAGTTGTAAATAGTCGTAGCTACGTTGGGGAAGTATCACAGCTCCAAGCGCTATTAGAAAGCACTGATGCTCAAATCGTTATTGGCACTGAAGCCGGACATAAGCTCAGCCGAAATTGTTGCGGAGAACCTAATGGTGTTTCGGAAGGATAGGCTGAACTCAGTTGGTGGTGGCGTGTTTGTTGCTATCAGACTTAGTTTATCTTGTCGCGAAATTGAAGTAGATAGTTCCTGTGAGTTAGTATAGGCAGAGGTGATTGTTGGCAACCGGAATAAAATAATAATTGGGTCCTTTTACCGACTTCACAATTCAGATGATTCAGTTGCTAAAAGGTTCGAAGAAAGTTAGAGTTTAATTTCAAACACGTACCCGCCTCATACATTTATAGTTGGTGGTGACTTTAATTTACCCTCGATGTGTTCGTGAAAGAACATATTTAATTCCGGAGGTACACATAAAACATCATGCGAACTTGTGCTAAACGCATTCTCTGAAAATTATTTCGAGCATTTAATTCATGAGGCCACACGAATAGTAAACGGATGTGAAAACAGGCTTGACCTCTTAGCAACAAATAATCCTGAGATAATAACGGGCAACAAAATGGAGACTTGGATTAGTAATCACAGGGTTGCCGTAGCGAGACTGAATATAGTAATCCCTAAATCCTCCAAAAACAAACGAAAACATACCTATTCAGAAAAGCGGATTAAAATTCACTTGACGCCTTCCTGAGAGACAATCTCCACTCCTTCCAACTTAACAATATAAGTTATACCAGATGTGGCTTGAACTCAAAGAAATAGTATCGGCAGCAATTGATTTATACCAAATAAATTAGTAACGGAGCTGATCCCGCTTGGTACACGAAACAGGTCAAAACACTGTTGCAGAAACAACGACAAAACAATGTCAAATTTAAACGGACGCAAAATCTCCAAGACTGGCGATCTTTTACAGCATTTAGCATTTAGTATCACTATAAATGAGGTACAAAGATAACATTGAGATGTTGTGGTATTAATTTGAAATAGTCATGCTCTTATCACCGTCAGTTGCTCTACGGATGGAAAAACCAAAGAATTTATGTATCTATTCACTATACAAGATGACAAATATAGTCCATAAGCAATTATTATGATAGAATAAGTTAATTATGAAATGCAGTGCAAACTAAGCAAAGTTTTATATCGTTAAATTAAATATACCTGTATTGAGAATATATATATATATATATATATATATATATATATATATATATATATATATATATACTCCTGGAAATTGAAATAAGAACACCGTGAATTCATTGTCTCAGGAAGGGGAAACTTTATTGACACATTCCTGGGGTCAGATACATCACATGATCACACTGACAGAACCACAGGCACATAGACACAGGCAACAGAGCATGCACAATGTCGGCACTAGTACAGTGTATATCCACCTTTCGCAGCAATGCAGGCTGCTATTCTCCCATGGAGACGATCGTAGAGATGCTGGATGTAGTCCTGTGGAACGGCTTGCCATGCCATTTCCACCTGGCGCCTCAGTTGGACCAGCGTTCGTGCTGGACGTGCAGACCGCGTGAGACGACGCTTCATCCAGTCCCAAACATGCTCAATGGGGGACAGATCCGGAGATCTTGCTGGCCAGGGTAGTTGACTTACACCTTCTAGAGCACGTTGGGTGGCACGGGATACATGCGGACGTGCATTGTCCTGTTGGAACAGCAAGTTCCCTTGCCGGTCTAGGAATGGTAGAACGATGGGTTCGATGACGGTTTGGATGTACCGTGCACTATTCAGTGTCCCCTCGACGATCACCAGTGGTGTACGGCCAGTGTAGGAGATCGCTCCACACACCATGATGACGGGTGTTGGCCCTGTGTGCCTCGGTCGTATGCAGTCCTGATTGTGGCGCTCACCTGCACGGCGCCAAACACGCATACGACCATCATACGACCATCATTGGCACCAAGGCAGAAGCGACTCTCATCGCTGAAGACGACACGTCTCCATTCGTCCCTCCATTCACGCCTGTCGCGACACCACTGGAGGCGGGCTGCACGATGTTGGGGCGTGAGCGGAAGACGGCCTAACGGTGTGCGGGACCGTAGCCCAGCTTCATGGAGACGGTTGCGAATGGTCCTCGCCGATACCCCAGGAGCAACAGTGTCCCTAATTTGCTGGGAAGTGGCGGTGCGGTCCCCTACGGCACTGCGTAGGATCCTACGGTCTTGGCGTGCATCCGTGCGTCGCTGCGGTCCGGTCCCAGGTCGACGGGCACGTGCACCTTCCGCCGACCACTGGCGACAACATCGATGTACTGTGGAGACCTCACGCCCCACGTGTTGAGCAATTCGGCGGTACGTCCACCGGGCCTCCCGCATGCCCACTATACGCCCTCGCTCAAAGTCCGTCAACTGCACATACGGTTCACGTCCACGCTGTCGCGGCATGCTACCAGTGTTAAATACTGCGATGGAGCTCCGTATGCCACGGCAAACTGGCTGACACTGACGGCGGCGGTGCACAAATGCTGCGCAGCTAGCGCCATTCGACGGCCAACACCGCGGTTCCTGGTGTGTCCGCTGTGCCGTGCGTGTGATCATTGCTTGTACAGCCCTCTCGCAGTGTCCGGAGCAAGTATGGTGGGTCTGACACACCGGTGTCAATGTGTTCTTTTTTTCCATTTCCAGGAGTGTATATATATATAAAGTGTGTGTGTGTGTGTGTGTGTATTATAGTGGTTGAGGGGTGGAAGCTGTTGTGTTTCTGAAGTGGTCGCTATCACGTCGTGGCAGTTACGAGGACATCTTCCCTCTCTTTTGCAGTAATCTATATATTAAAGGAAAACATTCGAGATTTATATGTGTTTTTGAGCTTTTGTGAATACTTTTGAATGTTAACGAATGTTTTCGAGTGTTCTAAAATATTCCCGAGTATTCTAGGTTTTAGAATTTTCTAGAAAGTTCCTGAATTTTTTTAACGTTCTGTAATGTTTTGGAATTGTCTAGGTGTGATATAAAGAAGTGATTGGCAGAGTATTTGAAATTAGGATGCTGTAAAATATTTCAGTGGATTTAAGAGTACTGGGTGTTGCTAAATATTTTGGTGGATTTAAGAGTACTGGACAGTATTTTTCAGCATTCGAGAGCGCCTTTAAGCTTGGCATAGTAACATTTTTACAATGCTGTGAATGTTCGTTTCCGCTATGTTCTCGAGTAAACTGGAATGTTCGCAGAAATCAAATGCAAACAAAAACAATGTAAAGTGGATCTTTTTAGGTAGTCTAATGTACATGAATGAATCCATTGTTTCTTCGTATTTTATGCAGTCCTATACCATTCTGCCTGTTGGTTATTGTGCGGAAGGCTGCCAAGGTTTTTGTAGTGGTAAGAACCACCTAGCTCCAGTAAGAGTAAGTGTGAAAGGGGGATGACATAGAATCTTAACTCAGGAACGTCTGGAGCAATTTCATATTGTGTATCCACATAACTCAGTATTTGTATTTAAAATGTTGTGGGTATAACTACCCCTAGTGATGAGGATGACGGTGAGAAGACTTTGTAAAGTTTACTTATGTTTTCTGCCATTATAAATGTAGTGGATAAGATCCTTGACTCTGTGTTTAATGTAATATGTGGTGCACTTAGTGGAACACTAGGACACTCTTATTAGAAGTATAGCAGCTAGCAGTTAAGTTTCTGAGGAGATCTGATATCTGTGAATCTGAAAGAAATTATTTGGAATACTTTCGTGTGGAAATTAAAAAATTGTTTGTAAATATATTTTCTTGACTATATGGATGGAAAATTTTTTTGGAGGAATATTTCAAGGTAACCCAAGAATGAAACATCTGTTTGCCAGAACTATTACTTGAAGAAACTCTTTGTACCTTAGATAACTAGTAGTATTCATGATGACTGTTAATTTTATCGCTCTGTGTTCATTACACTACAAATATCGCAATTGGTTTAAATGTCTGTAATTTTGTAATGAGTGAATTTCGTAATTTTTATGGTCTTCTTATGTTGTGCAGTCTTTTTGACAAAAATCAGAGTTTAATTTTTCACGGACTCTTTTCTTTGAAGTAAAACCCTCCCCCATCATTCTTAGTAAAGTTTAAAATATTTTGTCGCATGTGCGCTGCACCTTACGCAACAGGCACCCACAGATTGCTTCTGACAAGCAAAGAAAAGTTTGGTAGTGAGTAGACTAGTATACTTCAGCTGCTGCATTTGCTGACTTTAATTTGCTTTCGAGAACGTCAGTACAACAGACGAAAAGTAGGATGCTGAGCAACACGTGAGTTACTTTTCTTTCAGGGGCAATCTCACTTTGCGTTCTTGTGAGGAAACGGTAGATAATCAGAAATTCAGGTGTTCTGCTAAGTAAGCAGATTAATTTACAGTGAACAGTGAAGGTATTCTTAAACAGTTACTTTCTTCCCAACTGAGCAGTATTTTATTTTGTGGATTATTGAAGCCAGGCACAGCACTTCATGTTACGTAACTTTCACAACGTACTTCCGTATTGAGTTTCAGTTAAATAGTTTTCACTGAGTAGACAGTTCCTTTTGGGATTTAATTAGTCTCATTCTCATTGTTTCAAATTCAGCATTTCACTAAGATTATAGTTTTCTTTCACAACACTGTTCATAAGTGCAATACAGGGCCAGCCAAAAGTCAGTACTGCTCAGCAGTTGAATACGATATCTTAAGGATACGTTACGTTTTTGTAAAAGAACATTCAGTATTTCATTTATAGATAAATCCTATAGGAAGCTTATAACTTGAATTGTAAAACATTCGATAACGACTTACGTTAGTATCAAATCCAACCATGGCGTTTTACCCCCAGAAAAAAATTACTGTGACGGTAAGGCACTTGTAGCAGCCCTGTGATTGGGCGATTGGGGGGGGGTGACAAAGATACCCCTACAGGCTCCAGGAATGGGGTTGGGGAGTGGGGGTGAGGTTGAGAGGGGATGACACGTAGAAACGTCCGAAAACGATCTATTGGTATTTATTTCCTGTAATGAGTTGACTTGGAATACTTTAAAAGAGTGATTCCAAATCTATCTCTTATTTGTGTAGTTCATTGCATCGAACACATCGTGAGAATGAGCACTGCAGCGAGTCAATAACTTTCCCAGCATGTTTCGGGACCAAAGATCACGGTAAACTGCTCAGTGTCACAAATGCTGTTAATTATCTCTCTAGAGTAGCACAGTGTAAAATAGCAAAGAATTAGTGAGTTACCAGCGGCAGTCATGTTTGTCCAAACGACGATCACTTACTGGCGCATTTACAAGTTTCCTCAGAATTCAGAAAAATTGCAGGGCGGGATTCGCTGGAGACATGGATGAAATATGTTAAATGTATGTGAAATATAGGTATGTGTGAAATAAATGTGACGTATGCAAACGGGTGCCGTTGTGTGTTAATGGATGGAGGACGCAAATAATGCAAATTAAAAATGTTTGTTAATTTCGCATTTTCTGTCTTACGAAATGTATTAACAAACACGAAAATGTAAAGTGTACAATTTACTGTAAGTCTGTTTCCTACATTTGCATTTTATGCTTTATCTTATACCACATTACGAGGTGCATTCAAGTTCTAAGGCATCCGATTTTTTTTTTAATTAACTACTCACCCGAAATCGATAAAACTGGCGTTACTTCTCGACGTTATCGCCCTGCAGACGTACACATTTTTCACAACGCTGACGCCATGATTCCATGGCAGCGGCGAAGGCTTCTTTAGGAGTCTGTTTTGACCACTGGAAAATCGCTGAGGCAATAGCAGCACGGCTGGTGAATGTGCGGCCACGGAGAGTGTCTTTCATTGTTGGAAAAAGCCAAAAGTCACTACGAGCCAGGTCAGGTGAGTGGGGAGCATGAGGAATCACTTCAAAGTTGTTATCACGAAGAAACTGTTGCGTAACATTAGCTCGATGTGCGGGTGCGTTGTCTTGGTGAAACAGCACACGCGCAGCCCTTGCCGGACGTTTTTGTTGCAGTGCAGGAAGGAATTTGTTCTTCAAAACATTTTCGTAGGATGCGCCTGTTACCGTAGTGCCCTTTGGAACGCAATGGGTAAGGATTACGCCCTCGCTGTCCCAGAACATGGACACCATCATTTTTTCAGCACTGGCAGTTACCCGAAATTTTTTGGTGGCGGTGAATCTGTGTGCTTCCATTGAGCTGACTGGCGCTTTGTTTCTGGATTTAAAAATGGCATCCACGTCTCATCCATTGTCACAACCGACGAAAAGAAAGTCCCATTAATGCTGTCATTGCGCGTCAACATTGCTTCGCAACATGCCACACGGGCAGCCATGTGGTCGTCCATCAGCATTCGTAGCACCCACCTGGATGACACTTTTCGCATTTTCAGGTCGTCATGCAGGATTGTGTGCACAGAAATGCCAACTCTGGAGGCGATCTGTTCAACAGTCATTCGGCGATCCCCCAAAACAATTCTCTACACTTTCTCGATCATGTCATCAGACCAGCTTGTGCGAGCCCGAGGTTGTTCCGGTTTGTTGTCACGCAATGTTGTGCCTTCATTAAACTGTCGCACCCACGAACGCACTTTCGACACATCCATAACTCCATCACCACATGTCTCCTTCAACTGTTGATGAATTTAAATTGGTTTCACGCCACGCAAATTCAGAAAACGAATGATTGCACGCTGTTCAAATAAGGAAAACGTCGCCATTTTAAGTATTTAAAACAGTTCTCATTCTCGCCGCTGGCGGTAAAATTCCATCTGCCATACAGTGCTGCCATCTCTGGGACGTGTTGACATAGAACGCGGCCTCATTTTAAAACGATGTGCATGTTTCTATCTCTTTCCAGTCCGGAGAAAAAAAATCGGAGGCCTTAGAACTTGAATGCACCTCGTATATATGATGAAATGAATTAAGTTAACGTATTTTTTTTATTTTAAAAATTATTTTCATTTTATGATAGAAGGATCTCCTTTACTCTGCATCATTGCACTGGCCATTCAGTTCTGCACGTACACGTGATTGACTATGCAGTTTTTGCCGTGTTGCATTCTCTGTATTTTTTTTTGTTCGTTTTATGTCGCTTCTTATTATTACTGACAAACTGAACCTTATAGTACGAAGTATGAATAAGGTCGTGATGTTTTAGTATTATTTGCACAGTCATTGAAGGAATTATTTATAGTGTTACACTAACGTAATTGTTTATACTGTCATGGCCCTTTTTTCGTTTTCCCAATGTAGATCTGAAGACGATTTTCTAGGCAGATCGAACTGGGTCATCATCAGTAAAAACAATAGCGCAGGCGGTGCCGCCGGTTACTGATTGTGATCTTTGACTGTATGTCGCCTGGAAGCGCTGTAGGTACGTGACGCGGTTTGGAAAGAGCACAGGGGGAGCAGAGACCAGTGAGGAATCGTTCTACCAACGATAAGGGTCACCTATGGAGAAATCCACTGGCATAAGCGACTTTGACGAAAGGGAGATTGTAATCGCGCGGCAAAGCTGTTGGGCTGTTTACAGGTGACAAGATACTGGAAGTCCGCACCTAATCACAGAACATGGAGATTGAAGGCTTGTCCGCTCTGTCAAGCAGGACAGGCGGCGATTTGTGACAGATCTGGCGACGAAGTACAATGCTGGTGCAGGCACAAGTGTTTTGGCGCACACCGTTCAGCTCAGACTATTGAACATGTTCCCATGTTGACGCAATGATATCGTCAGTTACGATTGAAGTGGGCATGGAATCACCGAGACTGGATCAAAATCAATGGAAATACACTGCTCTAAAGAATTAGGTCAGCATCACTTGGGCATCTCAGGAATGGGTATGATACCATATTTTGCAAATTAAGTACGCAACAAAATATCATTACACCTCGATAGTTTACATAAAAAGAAATGAAACAATCATTCATACCGTCATCCTGGGTGCTTTTCACTGGACTTTGAGGGGTGCAAGGACGTGTATGCCCTCGGTGAGCGTTTATCGCTGCCTGACACCTACAAGGCATACTCCGTATAAGCCTACAGAGATCACCTTGTGGTATCCGTTCCCAATTCTTCAATGAGAGCTCATGAGAGTTCTAGGAGAGTCTGGTGGAACAAGACGATGTACAAGTCTGTCATGCATGTCCCACGTATGATTGATGGGGTTGAGGTTGGAACTCACAGTTGGCCATTCCATTACTTCATGTCCAAGCTTCGCAACATATCCCTGATGATGCACGCCACCTAGGTCCTAGTATTAGAAGGAATTCAGGGCCACCACCGTATGCAGCAGCCACCACATGGTCCAACATGGTCTGTTCGATGTACTGCCTGGCGGCAAGGCGATATGGACGACAACAAGATCCATATGATTATCAGCACTGAAACCTCCCCACAACTTCACAGAATCTCGAAAATCTGCCGCTTTCCTGGACAAAATTTTGCAGGTACCGCTCAATACTGGTCTTCGCACCCAAACACGGCCATCATCTTGCATCAGAGGATATCTGGACTCATTAGCGAACAATACATTTCTCCGGTGACGAAGTTGTCAGTTGAAATGGGAACTGCAGAACTGAAGGCGAGGTACAAGATTTAGGGTCAAGCGGGGTACTCGAACAGAACGCCTGGGTCGTAAGGTCCTTTCGTGTAACCTGTTCATTACAGACTGATCGAACATGGCGGCTACAGTGGCCCTTCTGAGATCGTCTTGCAGTGCTCTATTGGGATCGGTACGACACTGCAGCGCAGAGATGGCCAGATATCGATCTTCACGTCCGCCCCCGATAACTGAGTGGTCAGTGCGACAGAATGTCAATCCTAAGGGATCGGGTTCGATTCCCAGCTGGGTCGGAGATTTTCTCCGCTCAGGGACTGGGTGTTGTGTTGTCCTAATCATCATCATCATTTCATCCCCATCGACGCGCAACTCGCCGAAGTGGCGTCAAATCAAAAGCATTGCACCCGGCGAACGGTCTACCCGACGGCAGGTCCTAGTAACACGACATTTACATTTATCGGTCTTCACGTGGGAATATTAATGTGTCGACGTCCTTGTCCAACTCGCCTTGTGGACTGACCTGTCTCCCTGTAGCGCGTCCATAACCTATGGATGACACACGGAGATGAATTTTCACCTGCAGCAACACGACTGTTAGTGCAACCTTTTTGAATCAAACAGACCGCCCTTGCAACTTGCACAGCATTAAGATGTCGCATTGCACGTGCTTGATTGAATACAACATCCACAATGACAACTGTCATCTGTGTACCTCAGTAGAAAACCCTGGGACATTGGTACTCACTTCCTTCTGAGAGGTAACCTGACACTTTAATACATAACACAGCCAACAGGTGGCAAGTGATTTTACTTATTGCCTACACTGAAAGCGAAGATCTCAGGTCATGCAATAAGAAAACAGGACCGCCTGTATCAAAATACACACATCAAAAAAAGTATTGCATCACCTCGGTACCAAGAGTTTCGGAACCTGTACAGAAAATTGGAATGTAGATCAACATAAACATCATTTCCGCCCTTTTTAATGCTCATGACAATGACACATTAAATATTACACGACCATACAGTGAGACCATCAGAAGTGCTGGTCCAGATTGCTGTACACACCGGCACCTCTAAGAACTAGGAGCACGTCCTCTTGCATTGATGCACGCCTGTATTCGTCGTGGCGTACTATCCAGAAGTTCATCAAAGCCCTATTGGTCCAGATTGTCCACTCCTCAACGGTGATTCGGGGTAGATCCCTCAGAGTGGTTGGCGGGTCACTTCGTCCATAAACAGCCCTTTTCAATCTATCCCAGACATGTTCGATAGGTTTCATGTCTGGAGAACATGCTGGCCAGTATAGTCTAGCGATGTCGTTATCCTGAAGGAAATCATTCACAAGATGTGCACGATGGGGGCGAGAATTGTCGTCCATGAAGACGAATGCCTCGCCAATATGCTCCCGATAAGGTTGCACTGTCGGTCGGAGGATGGCATTCACGTATCGTACAGCCGTTACGGCGCCTTCCATGACCACCAGCGGCGTACGTCGACCCAACATGATGCCACCCCAAAACAGAGGGGAACCTCCACATTGGTTCACTCGCTGGACAGTGTGGCTAAGGCGTTAAGCCTGACCAGGTTGCCTCCAAACACAACTCCGACAATTGTCTGATTGAAGGCATATGCAACATTCATAGCTGAAGAGAACATGATGCCAATCTTGAGCGGTCCATTCGGTATGTTGTTGGTTCCATCTGTACTGCGCTGCATGGTGTCGTGGTTGGAAAGATGGACCTCGTCATGGAGGTAGGGAGTGAAGTTGCGCATCATGCAGCCTGTTACGCACAGTTTGAGTCGTAACACGACGTCCTATGGTTGCACGAAAAGCATTATTCAACATGGTGGCTTTACTGTCAGGGTTCTTCCGAGCCATAATCCGTAGGTATCGTTCATCCACTGCTGTAATAGCCCTTGGGCGGCCTAAGTGAGGCTTATCATCGACAGTTCCTGTCTCTCTGTATCTCCTCCATGTCCGAACAACATCGCTTTGGTTAACTCCAAGACACCTGGACACTTCCTTTGATGAGAGCCCTTCCTGGCACAAAGTAACAATGCGGACGCAATCGAACCGCGGTATTGACCGTCTAGGCATGGTTGAACTACAAAAAACACGAGCCTTGTACCTCCTTCCTGGTGGAATGACTGCAACTGATAGGCTGTCGGACCCGCTCTGTCTAATAGGCGCTGCTCATGCATGGTTTAGTGACATCTCTGAACAGTCGAAGGGACTGTGTCTGTGATACGATATCCACAGTCAACGTCTATCTTCAGGAGTTCTGGGAACTGGGGTGATGCAAAGCTTTTTTGATGTGTGTAGATTTAGCTTGCCGTATACAGATACATAATTCTTTTGAACACTTATTTCACCTGGTCAGACGAATCACTTTCTCTTTACATCAGGTTGATGATCGCGTCCCGAAGAGATTAGATTAGATTAGATTAGATTAATACAAGTTCCATGGATCATGAATACGATATTTCGTAATGATGTGGAACGAGTCGAATTTTCCAATACATGACATAATTAGGTTAATTTAACAACATACTTAAGTTAATATAACAACTTTATTTTTTTGTGTTTTTTGTTTTTCTTTATTTTTTTATTTTTATTTTTTAATATTTTTTTTCTTCATTTATATCTAAAAATTCCTCTATGGAGTAGAAGGAGTTGTCATTCAGAAATTATTTTAATTTCTTCTTAAATACTTGTTGGTTATCTGTCAGACTTTTGATACTATTTGGTAAGTGACCAAAGACTTTAGTGCCAGTATAATTCACCCCTTTCTGTGCCAAAGCTAGATTTAATCTTGAATAGTGAAGATCATCCTTTCTCCTAGTATTGTAGTTATGCACACTGCTATTACTTTTGAATTGGGTTTGGTTGTTAATAACAAATTTCATAAGAGAGTATATATACTGAGAAGCTACTGTGAATATCCCTAGATCCTTAAATAAATGTCTGCAGGATGATCTTGGGTGGACTCCAGCTATTATTCTGATTACACGCTTTTGTGCAATAAATACTTTATTCCTCAGTGATGAATTACCCCAAAATATGATGCCATATGAAAGCAATGAGTGAAAATAGGCGTAGTAAGCTAATTTACTAAGATGTTTATCACCAAAATTTGCAATGACCCTTATTTCATAAGTAGCTGAACTCAAACGTTTCAGCAGATCATCAATGTGTTTCTTCCAATTTAATCTCTCATCAATGGACACACCTAAAAATTTGGAATATTCTACCTTAGCTATATAGGCAACGGCCTTGCCGCAGTGGCTACACCGGTTCCCGTGAGATCACCGAAGTTAAGCGCTGTCGGGCGTGGCCGGCGCTTGGATGGGTCACCATCCCGCCGCCATGTGCTGTTGCCATTTTTCGGGGTGCACTCAGCCTCGTGATGCCAATTGAGGAGCTACTCGACCGATTAGTAGCGGCTTCGGTCAAAGAATACCGTCCTAACGGTCGGGAGTGCGGTGTGCTGACCACACGCCCCTCCTTATCCGCATCTTCCTCGGAAGATGACACGGCGGCCGGACGGTCCCGGAAGGGCCACTTGTGGCCTAAAGACGGAGCTTTTTTTTTTTTTTACCTTAGCTATATGCTTCTGATTAAGGTCTATATTTATTAATGGCGTCATACCATTCACTGTACGGAACTGTATGTACTGTGTCTTATCCAAATTCAGTGAGAGTCCGTTTACAAGGAACCACTTAGTAATTTTCTGAAAGACAGTATTGACAATTTCATCAGTTAATTCTTGTTTGTCAGGTGTGATTACTATACTTGTATCATCAGCAAAGAGAACTAACTTTGCCTCTTCATAAATATAGAATGGCAAGTCATTAATATATAATAAGAACAACAAAGGACCCAAGACTGACCCTTGTGGAACCCCATTCTTGATAGTTCCCCAGTTTGAGGAATGTGCTGATCTTTGCATGTTATGAGAACTACTTATTTAAACTTTCTGCACTCTTCCAGTTAGGTACGAATTAAACCATTTGTGCACTCTCCCACTCATGCCACAATACTTGAGCTTGTCTAGAGTCACCAGAGCGAGAGACTGCTCGAAAACTGCACAGCGCAAGAGACACAGCCCAGTGAACGCAGTATCATGCTATGGGGACATTCACCTCTGGGCTTATGTGCGACCTTTGGTAGTAATCGAAGCGACCGTGACAGCTGTGGGCTACGTGAATGTTATTGCAAACCACCTCCATCCGTTCAAGCTCAATATCTTCCGCGACAGTGATGGCATCTCCCATCAGGATATACGAGTACGTCTTGCAAGACCAGAATCATTCTACAGTAGTTTGAGGAGCACGAGGGAGAACTCACACTGATATATTGGTCACCAGATTCTCCTGGTCTAAAGCCGATGGATACATCTGGGAAGCTATCAGGCATCAGGTCTGCTCCTACAAACCACCGGTCCTTAATTTACGGGAGTTGCGTGACCTGTGCGTAACATCTCGTAGGACATAGCCCTGGAAATGGACCAAGGATTTACAGAACGCAAGTTTTGTAGAATCGTCCCCGTATTGCGTTCCAAGGGGGAACCAACAGACTGTTAAGCGTGTGGTTCAAATGGCTCTGAGCACTATGCGACTTAACTTCTGAGGTCATCAGTCGCCTAGAACTTAGAACTAATTAAACCTAACTAACCTAAGGACATCACACACATCCATGCCCGAGGCAGGATTCGAACCTGCGACTGTTAAAGCGTGTGGTCATAACATTTTGTCTCATTAGTGTATGTACGAGGTGCGGCTGGAAAAAAACCGGACTGATGCTGGAAAAAACATTTATTTACAATTATTTACAATTCCATGTTATCTCCTTCAATGTACTCTCCTCCTCGGTCTCTACACCGCTCCATACGAATTTTCCACTGTTCATAGCAATGCTGCAGATCATTTTCGGTAAGTCCATACATTACTTCCGTCGCTTTTTCTTTTACTGCTTCAACAGTCTCAAATCTAGTTCCTTTCGAAGCTGACTTGACTTTAGGGAAAAGAAAAAAGTCACAGGGGGCCAAATCAGGTGAGTAGGGTGGATGATCTAAGATGGGAATGTTGTGTTTTGCCAAAAACGTCTTCACTGACAACGCACTGTGAGCTGGGGCATTGTCTTGGTGAAGGATCCATGACTTTTTTCTCCACAAATCGTTCCGTTTTCTCCGTACTCGCTCACGTAGGGTGTTTGTCCCTCTGGTACCCAATCAATGTGCACAATCCCTTTGATGTCAGTTTTTGCTGACAATGGTCTGCCAGTGCGAGTGTCATCACTGGTGTCTTCGCGGCCATCTTTAAATCGTTTAAACCACTCAAACACTTGTGTTCGCGATAAACAATCATCGCCGTACACTTGTTGTAACATTACAAACGTTTCACTTGCAGATTTTCCTAGTTTGAAACAAAATTTGATGTTAACACGCTGTTCTTTCTGTACACTCAACATTTTCCGACGCACAGACAAAACGTCAACTACTTAAAACAGTCGCCACGGGCAGACTGAGTGCAGGAGGCAGATGAAACTCTAGCAGTAGGCGGAGCGAGAGTCACGTGACAGGCCACGCGACTTTCAGCCTTATTGCATTCGTTTTATTGTTTCACCAGTACTAGTCCGGTTTTTTTCTAGCCACACCTCGTATTACTTATACATTATCTCGCTCGACTGCGAAAATCAGTAATATACTTGAGTAATAAATTAGAAAAGCTGTGACTATCAGTTCCACTTGGCATCACTCGTAATGATAGAGACCCCGCCTATTTCTACCGGTCACGAGTCGTGCATACTGGATTCAAAGCTCAGCACTATTGAGAAAGTGTGACATATCCTGTAAGTCTGGTTAAATTTAGATTGTAACACCACAAATCTGCTGATGATTATACATTTTCCACATGTTTTGGGAAGTTTGCTTTATTAGTTATTGTAAATATGTTGTCAAGTTACAAATGCTATTTGTTATTTAAGAAAAAGAATATGCATCGAATCTTACATTTTGTAAGTAGACACGCTGGCCTAGTCAGCGAATAGTTATTGTCAAAGAGTGTAATAAATTGTAAATGTGTTATCGCTGGGCGTGCGAACGCGCCAAAAAAGTAGCAGTTGAGAATCGCGAGGAGACGACTGGTGTCGTTGGTTGTGTGTATCCGCCGGTGTGGCTGTGCAAAAGTGCAGAAACAAAAGTGTGTTTCCGAAGTGCGGAGCAGTGAAAACTGAAATGGTTGTTTTGGCGGATGTTTAATATGGGAAAGCTATGACGTTTACTGGGCACAATATAAATGCAGCCAGAGTAATTCACATAACACCGAGAGTACTGTGGGCCCTTGTTATTGGTTGTGGTATGGCAAGATCAAACTGTGCCCTATTTACCGCTAAATGAAGCCACTCGACAAACCGACGGTATTATGAAGTGAAGTAAGATCTAGACATTTTATAACTAGAAGTGTAACATGCTGACAAGCCTAGTTGGAATTTTATTGCTTGAATAAGATTGTGCATATTGTCACGTAAATAATTTTTCTAAGTCATTATCCAAGTAGTATCCATCCTATCCCTTTGTATGAAGCGAGATAATCATAAAATGAACTGAACATTAATTTATTATATTATCAAAACATAATTTTTCCAACTTTTGGAGAATTACGTAATAACGAAATCTTTGGTTGTAGTATGAATAATGACAGAAATTGAATTATGCAAAATCCAGAATTAAATCTTTTGCTAAAAATAGAGTAACTTTCATAATAAAAAAAATTGGTTAAAATCTTTCCGTAACTTGGACACTGAATTTCATTGTCGAAGCACAGTTCTAATTTATAGCTTGTGGTATAGTTTGTTAACTTCATTACAAAGAAATATCAGACTAACTGCAAGACAAATGAGTCCTTACCAATGAGTAAATTCAAACAAATTTTCTGCTTGCTACAATTACGACAGTCAGTATTACGGTGAGTAACGTAACAAAAAGTTTCTGTCCAGAGCCAGTAAATAATCTTACTTTAATTGATCTTTGAAAATTAATATGATATGTTGTATGTGTTTGCTATTTCATTATTATCAAAATGGTTCAAATGGCTCTGAGCACTACGGGACTTAACGTCTGAGGTCATCAGTCCCCTAGAACTTAGAACTACTTAAACCTAACTAACCTAAGGACATCACACACATCCATGCCCGAGGCAGGATTCGAACCTGCAACCGTAGCGGTCGCGCGGTTCCAGACTGTAGCGCCTAGAACCGCTCGGCTATCATTATTATCTGACTACTGTGACATGTGTGGTGTGAAGTACTTGAAAGTGTGCGTTACGTACCATTCTTACGTCATGACGCCAATACCTATTCTTATTTAAGATTGCTACGAGCGTAAAGTTCAGTTTCAGTTTAATTATTCTTGTTTTGGTGAGGAACCGGCGACCGTTGGTTATTTTCATTAATTACATACTTTGAAAACCTTTTTTCAAATTTTCCAGTAACCACTGTCAATTAAAAATTAGTTTACGTAATAAAAATATATAACGTTAACCGAACTTTGCTTCTAATCGTCATTGCTAAAATACTAAGCAGTAGCGATTCGGTTATAATTTCATTTACTTCTCCCGGTTTTGCATTATTCGTCGGAGTAGATGCCTTTTCCCCCTAAATTAGGGACTTTAGGTACACGGTCACGTACAACAGCCTAATTAGTCAATGAGATAGGAGTGTTATAAGAAGTCAAGATAAACAGTTATTTTTAACACTTACGGAACATATTGAAATAACTGTGGTAGAAGTGAATATGACTGTTAAAAATTTTTAAAACAAGTCATTTTTGTATAAGGCTCCCTCCGCAACTAATTCTGCACTTATTATTGTCACCTTCTGTGTTTGAAGAATTATAAGCAGGCGTGGAGTCCGCTTTCAGAGAGCAATGAGTTCGGTGATGTGGAACAGAGTAAATTGCAGCACAAGGTGACGGAGTCCATCGCAGAGCTCAGCAAGAAAGATCGGACTTCATTTTGGAACAAATCAGACTGCATGTTCTAAACGAGCAAAATGATGATTCGCATTTTAGTACCCGGATGGCGAGTAGTCATTACATTCCCGAACTTACATTTCACAGTGGAAATGTAAGTAAAAACTCCACCCGAACAGGCCATGGAGGCCCAAGGGGTACCGGTCGGCCGCCGTGTCATCCTCAGCCCACAGGCGTCACTGGATGCGGGTTTGGAGGGGCATGTGGTCAGCACACCGCTCTCCCGGACTTACGTCAGTTTCCGATACCGGAGCCGCTACTTGAATCAAGTAGCTCCTCAGTTTGCCTTACAAGGGCTGAGTGCACCCCGCTTGCAGACTGGATGGTCACTCATCCGAGTGGTAGCCCAGCCCGATAGCGCTTAACTTCGGTGCTCTGACGGGAACAGGTGTTACTATTGCGGCAAGGCCGTTGGCAGAAGTGTAAATCTGAAACAGAAATTACTAGAACAGAAACAATCCCGGCGATGGGGTAGGTAAATGGAGTAACTATAAACTGAAAATTGCCAAAATTATGGTTATTATTAGTATTTAGCTTAAGAGTAATATCAAATAAGTCTCACATTTATGAAAGACGAATTAGAAGGATTCTTACTCTTAGCATTTGTACAGAAAAAATGCGAATGAAATTAAGGTAAGAATAAACAACTATCTTGCAAAAATATATGGTAATTGTATGCTGTAATATTACCGTGCTCGATTTATACAGGTTGGTCAGAAATAGTTTGAAAAACTTGTATGGTTGTGCTGAGAAATAACTGTTAAGAGAAAAATACGATACTTTGCGCCGTTTCCGAGTTAATTAGCACTGAAGTTAGCCAATCAGGCCGTTGCACGCGCAAAATCAAGCGCCCGACAGTGTCAATTTGTCTCATAGCATAGATGACTGGCCAGCCTTTGGCTCTGGTTCGATATTTACTTCCGTCCCATGTCGAATTTTTGTATCGCTCTCTTGTTCCACTTTAGGAACTCAAAAGAAAGACACGTTTGATGACACCGTCAGTGGCGATCAGCTGAAATCCGCGCGAGCATCGGTCTCATTGGTTAACTTCACTGCTAATTAATTAGGAAGCGGCGTAACAATCGAATTTTTTAACGATTATTTCTCAGTATAACCTACGTATGACAGCTTCACGCGCAGCAACGAGTCGCTGCTTGTTTTTGTAGTCAACGTCATCAAAATTCTGCAAATATCTATGCATAGCATTAATATCCAAGCTCCTTAAGAGCTTTTCAGACTATTTCTGACCTCCCTATATACAGGGTGAGTCACCTAACATTACCGCTGGACATACACTCCTGGAAATTGAAATAAGAACACCGTGAATTCATTGTCCCAGGAAGGGGAAACTTTATTGACACATTCCTGGGGTCAGATACATCACATGATCACACTGACAGAACCACAGGCACATAGACACAGGCAATAGAGCATGCACAATGTCGGCACTAGTACAGTGTATATCCACCTTTCACAGCAATGCAGGCTGCTATTCTCCCATGGAGACGATCGTAGAGATGCTGGATGTAGTCCTGTGGAACGGCTTGCCATGCCATTTCCACCTGGCGCCTCAGTTGGACCAGCGTTCGTGCTGGACGTGCAGACCGCGTGAGACGACGCTTCATCCAGTCCCAAACATGCTCAATGGGGGACAGATCCGGAGATCTTGCTGGCCAGGGTAGTTGACTTACACCTTCTAGAGCACGTTGGGTGGCACGGGATACATGCGGACGTGCATTGTCCTGTTGGAACAGCAAGTTCCCTTGCCGGTCTAGGAATGGTAGAACGATGGGTTCGATGACGGTTTGGATGTACCGTGCACTATTCAGTGTCCCCTCGACGATCACCAGTGGTGTACGGCCAGTGTAGGAGATCGCTCCCCACACCATGATGCCGGGTGTTGGCCCTGTGTGCCTCGGTCGTATGCAGTCCTGATTGTGGCGCTCACCTGCACGGCGCCAAACACGCATACGACCGTCATTGGCACCAAGGCAGAAGCGACTCTCATCGCTGAAGACGACACGTCTCCATTCGTCCCTCCATTCACGCCTGTCGCGGCACCACTGGAGGCGGGCTGCACGATGTTGGGGCGTGAGCGGAAGACGGCCTAACGGTGTGCGGGACCGTAGCCCAGCTTCATGGAGACGGTTGCGAATGGCCCTCGCCGATACCCCAGGAGCAACAGTGTCCCTAATTTGCTGGGAAGTGGCGGTGCGGTCCCCTACGGCACTGCGTAGGATCCTACGGTCTTGGCGTGCATCCGTGCGTCACTGCGGTCCGGTCCCAGGTCGACGGGCACGTGCACCTTCCGCCGACCACTGGCGACAACATCGATGTACTGTGGAGACCTCACGCCCCACGTGTTGAGCAATTCGGCGGTACGTCCACCCGGCCTCCCGCATGCCCACTATACGCCCTCGCTCAAAGTCCGTCAACTGCACATACGGTTCACGTCCACGCTGTCGCGGCATGCTACCAGTGTTAAAGACTGCGATGGAGCTCCGTATGCCACGGCAAACTGGCTGACACTGACGGCGGCGGTGCACAAATGCTGCGCAGCTAGCGCCATTCGACGGCCAACACCGCGGTTCCTGGTGTGTCCGCTGTGCCGTGCGTGTGATCATTGCTTGTACAGCCCTCTCGCAGTGTCCGGAGCAAGTATGGTGGGTCTGACACACCGGTGTCAATGTGTTCTTTTTTCCATTTCCAGGAGTGTATTTCGTAAACCACATCAAATACTGACGAATCGATTCCACAGACCGAACGTGAGTAGAGGGGCTGGTGTAATTGGTTAATACAAACCATACAAAAATGCACGGAAGTATGTTTTTTAACACAAACCTACGTTTTTTTAAATGGAACCCCGTTAGTTTTGTTAGCACATCTGAACATATAAACAAATACGTAATCAGTGCCGTTTGTTGCACTGTAAAATGTTAATTACATCCGGAGATATTGTAACCTAAAGTTGACGCTTGAGTACCACTCCTCCGGTGTTCGATCGTGTGTATCGGAGAGCACCGAATTACGTAGGGATCCAAAGGGAACGGTGATGGACCTTAGGTACAGAAGAGACTGGAACAGCACATTACGTCCACATGCTAACACCTTTTTATTGCTCTTTTTCACTGACGCACATGTACATTACCATGAGGGGTGAGGTACACGTACACACGTGGTTTCCGTTTTCAATTACGGAGTGGAATAGAGTGTGTCCCCACATGTCAGGCCAATAGATGTTCAATGTTGTGGCCATCATTTGCTGCACACAATTGCAATCTCTGGCGTAATGAATGTCGTGCACGCCGCAGTACATCTGGTGTAACGTCGCCGCAGGCTGCAACAATACGTTCTTTCATATCCTCTGGGGTTGTAGGCACATCACGGTAACATTCTCCTTTAACGTACCCCACAGAAAGAAGTCCAGAGGTGTAAGATCAGGAGAACGGGCTGGCCAATTTATGCGTCCTCCACGTCCTACGAAACGCCCGTCCAACATCCTGTCAAGGGTCAGCCAAGTGTTAATTGCGGAATGTGCAGGTGCACCATCATGCTGATACCACATACGTCGACGCGTTTCCAGTGGGACATTTTCGAGCAGCGTTGGCAGATCATTCTGTAGAAACGCGGTGTATGTTGCAGCTGTTTGGGCCCCTGCAATGAAGTGAGGACCAATGAGGTGGTCGCCAACGATTCCGCACCATACATTTACAGTCCACGGTCGCTGTCGCTCTACCTGTTTGAGCCAGCGAGGATTGTCCACGAACCAGTAATGGATGTTCCGTAGATTCACTGCCCCGTGGTTTGTGAAACCCGCTTCATCGGTAAACAGGTAGAACTGCAACGCATTCTCTGTTAATGCCCATTGACAGAATTGCACTCGATGATTAAAGTCATCACCATGTAATTGCTGATGTAGCGACACATGAAACTGGTGAAAGCGGTGACGATGCAGTATGCGCATGACACTACTTTTACTCAGTACACCGGCTCTCGCAATGTCCCGTGTACTCATGTGTGGGTTCATGGCAACAGCAGCTAACACACCAACTGCACCCACTTCTCCTGGGACGGCGCGTGTTTGCAGCACTACCCGATAGTGTTACAATGCCCCAGCCATACGGCCAGATGGCCAGCCATTCACGAGAAAAACGCTCCGAAACTTTCGGTCCTACAGTATATAATACCCATGAGTCCACTCACTGAACCGAATGGCGCGGTGGCCGATGCAATATTGGTAACAATTCGTGCTTCGTATTTTCAAAGTATCTATTTGCTTTTCCTTATTGAAAAAAAAACACAGTGACGTTCAAATTGAAAACTTTTGTTCTTTCAACATTTTCAACTTTTCCAACCAAATTATTTCCTTCAAATATTCGTTCGTATTGTATACTGACAATATTTCATTTCTATCATGTATATTATACGTAACATCCGTCGAACAGGAGCGTACGGCTTCTATCCGACTAGTTCAGGACACGATCGACTTCAATGTCATGAGACCGCTATAAACGAGGGTCCCCACAAAGGGGCATTTGACAAACTTGGAGAGCGAAGGGATATCCGCGCTCCCTGCTTTACAAACAGGGCACAAGAACCTAGCAGTTGCTTTTGCGCGTTTGGAACTAGTACACGTGTGTGAAAGTTTTTCCTGTTGTTAACGTTTTGTGGTTACAATGCTTCGAAGTGAACATATCGCGAGTTCCGAGGGACTTGTAGAAGATATCTACACAGCGAGAAATCGAAGTTGATGATTAAAGATGCAGTTACCCATTTCAACGCACTGCTGGTTGAAAACGATTTATTAGCGTCAGAAGGTTCGCCGTCAATTCCACACGAAGCTATGCTGATGGTACAAAAGTTGTACAACACTGTGACAAATTTCTTGAGTGAAAACACTATCGTGGTTGAACCCCCAGGAAAAATATCCATATCCAAAGAGCCTACGTATATTCCGCTAGAATACAAAATACAATGCGTCAACATTGCGAAAGCACATCCTTGGTGGAGTCTGCAGGCGCTGAAAAGTAAAGGATGTCATCGTTAAAAAAAAAAAAAAAAAAAAAAAAAAAGGAAAGAAAAGAAAGGAATATTTATCACGATGGGAAGATGTAATTAAAAAGGGTGGATCTGTATTTGACAAATACAGTGATAGATTCGTGGAATTACGATCGTTTTGTCGAACCTAGGCACTTGAAATCTGCAACAATGAACTTTAGCAGCGGCTGCACAATATGAAAATTTTGAATTTAAAGCTTCTAGTCGATGGGTGGTGAGATTTAAACAACGGCACAGAATTCGTCAACGGAAAGTAACAAAATTCGTATCACGAAAGGAAACAGTGACATTGGAAGAAACGTTGGCTGTTGCAGAAACTTTCCGGCTACAAACTCGAGATTTAATACCCACTTTTGAGAAGGACTATATTATCAACACGGATCAAACAGGTATGTGACACAAAATGAAATCACATTCTATAAATGGTATTTCAAACAACGAATACCCATTTGAATAATTCTCTTATATAATCATGTAATTGTACAGTCGTTTCGGTCATTAAATATCGTGCTGTTTCATTTGCTTCCAGAATGTCAGTACCAGTCTACTTTCAACCGGACTCTCACCCACAAAGAAAGCAAGACTGTACTTCTGAAGAGAGTGGACATGGAGAAAGTTACGCATTCATATACAGCACAATATGCTATTACTTTTTCTGGACGTGTCCTGCCGAGTGTTTTCGTATGCCTGCAGGAGACAACAAGTGCATTTGGACCCCGAGTCCAGACGACGATCGATGAATACGCCAAAACATACAAGAACGTCATTATGACGTCATCAGAATCTGGAAAGCTGACTACAAATACGTACAACGAGTTTCTTAAAACATCTTTGAAGCCCTATGTTGGGAACAAAAGGTTTCTCCTCATCGTCGACTCCTGGGGAGGGCAAACACAACCAAAACTGTACGAGGAGGTTTTCCAGGACGACGCACAACGTCCCGCCTGTACCGTCAAAGTTATTCCACCGAAGTGTACACCACTAGTACAACCCTGTTACGTTTATTTTTACAGACAGGTGAAAATTTTCATTAAATGCCTGCAAAATGGCGCCACGTTAATTGAACAGGAACGAGAGATTAATTCACGAAAAGATTGTATTAAAATTCACTCGATCGTTCACCATCAGTTATCATCTCCTGTTTTTCACAATATGATCCAATACGCATGGTTCGCGTCGAAACTAGCTGCAGAAAGATACATCCTTACAAATGATAACGAGGTCTGCTTTTCGACAGATATCCTCAAAACTCGCTGCTCGTGTAAAAAATCTTCATTTATTCGATGCGCAAATTGTTCAAACATCTTTTGTTTCGAGTGTTTTCATGACAAATATCATTCTGGCTCTTGTGTAATTTCGGAATCCAGCGAATAAACATATCATTATACATAGTCTTCACAATATGAATATTATTCTCCCATGCACACAGTTTTCAATATACAATACGAACGAATATTTGAAGGAAATAATTTGGTTAGAAAAGTTGAAAATGTTGAGAGAACAAAAGTTTTCAATTTGAACGTCATTGTTTTTTTTTTCTTAATAAGGAAAAGCAAATAGATACTTTGAAAATACGAAGCACGAATTGTTACCAATATTGCATCGGCCACCGCGCCAATCGGTTCAGTGAGTGGACTCATGGGTATTATATACTGTAGGACCGAAAGTTTCGGAGCGTTTTTCTCGTGAATGGCTGGCCATCTGGCCGTATGGCTGGGGCATTGTAAAACTATCGGGTAGTGCTGCAAACACGCGCCGTCCCACTCCGAACTTCATTTCCCAACCCTGGCACTCCCGTTGTGAGTGTATGTTCAAGTACTCTGCAGTAAGCCGGGGCTAAGGATATGGCCCGTAATTTTTGCGGGTCCACTCCTTTCCCTACAAGAGTTCGCAGCTCGTGGTCGTGCGGTAGCGTTCTCGCTTCCCACGCCTGGGTTCCCGGGTTCGATTCCCGGCGGGGTTAGGGATTTTCTCTGCCTCGTGATGACTGGGTGTTGTGTGATGTCCTTAGGTTAGTTAGGTTTAAATAGTTCTAAGTTCTAGGGGACTGATGACCATAGATGTTAAGTCCCATAGTGCTCAGAGCCATTTCCCTACAAGAGTAACATGCGGTTTTTTCCAGTTGACTGAGACTTTGCACTGGGCGAGAGATTCGCGATAAATGCAAGCTAAGTAAGGGGCCAAAGCTGTAGAGTAATCTTTATAAACCCAAACTGCAGTTCCAACCGGATCTGGCGACTTATTTCTTTTCAACTCTTTCAATTGTTTCTTTACTCCAGTGGTGTCTATTACTACGTCGTCCATACGTGAATCTGTGCGCCATCTATTCCTGCTTTGTGCACGCGTCGCTATATAACCTATCTCTTCCAGGCCAGTCTCCTGAACGGTTTCGCCTAAACATTTGAACTGGGAAACTGTCTTAACTTTTCCGCACTTGATTTTCAGAATTCTGGGAGCCACAGACATGTATTCGGTTTTTTTATGGTATTTGGAGAGATGTACCTTTCTGCTGTTTCTTTAAGAACTCCAGTTTGTTTTTGTGCTGTTTGAAACACTTGACATGAAATCATCATGCCGTCACCAAAAGCTAAGTAGTCTATCATAATTCCACTCTCCATATTTTGATGGCTTCGTTAACTTTAACGACTGATTTTAGTTTTCAGCACTCTTAGACAACTTTTTCTAAGACACAGTTGAAAAACAGTGGGAAAAGTCCATCATCCTGCTTCATTTTTGTTTTAATTTCAAAATGTTCAGATATTTCTTCCATGAATTTTACCTTAGATTTTGTACCATTTAGTGTTTCACTATAATTGCAATAATTGAGGTCCAGACATAGTTCTTTCAGAATATGGAAGAGAGAGGTACGGTACACTGAGTCATAGGCTTTTTTCAGAATCTGCGAACTACATTCCTATCATAAATTTTTTTGTGACTGAGAACTAGTTTCAGAACTAAACTCCGTTCTGGACAACATCTACTTGATCTGAAAACTGTTTGGTATTTGTCTGTTTTGTGTTCAAGTTGTTGTTGTGCTCAGTCCAAGAGGCAGGTAACGAGAAGGAGGGAAATCCGTCTACAGTCATCAGTTCTGTCTTCCTTCTTATGTAGTGCGTATATCACGGCAGTTCCCCAACCATTCGGAATTTTCTCAGTTCGCCAAATGTTTTTCATGAACAATGTAATTCACTTTAAGGTTTTTGGACCAGCTGATTTCAGTAGTTCAGCAACATTTCCGTCTTACCAACTAATTTATTATTTTTAGCCTTTTAATTTGTCTAGCAGTAGCCTTTTCATTTGGTTCGTGTGAATCTGAAATGGATTCTTGGTAATTTATGGAAGAAATATTTATTTATGCAAAGGAGAGTTTAGCAGTTTTCTTTTAATATGTGGAAGATTTTTAGCAGTTTTCTTGTTATTAAGTTCCAACTGTCCATTTCATTTCTTGGAGCAGAGATTTTGATGTTGGTAGCCACTTTAAACGCTTTGTAGAAAGTCCTGGTGTCATTTTTCTTGGAGTCTCTCCAAATCCACGCTGCTGACCCTTCTCATTTGTGTTTTTGTTTGTCTAATTAATATTTAAGTTTCTTTCCTAGTTTCCAGGAACATATCATCCCTTTTTTCTGATTTGTTACTATTCTATGTGTGAATAAATTGTCTTGCCGTTTTCCTGCCTGTTCACAGTCTTCATTTCACCAAGCATATTTTTTCCTCCTTTGTAAAGGAATTTAGGTATGGGGAGTTTTGACAAACTTGTGTCTAAGTTGTCCAAAATTTTTTGATTATATTTGTCAATTTCGTTTGTTAATGGAAGTGGTAGGATTTCAACATTATCAAAATAAGGAATCTCTGACATTATTTTGTTAAATTTTTGGAGCTTTAAATTTAGTTTCACTCGGGTTAGGTAGTGGTCTGAGTTAACATTTGCTGCTTTGCGTACTTGAAACTTTAAAATCTTCTCGTGCTATGGATACTATATTGTAGTATGATCAATTTGTAAATCATATCCATTCTTGTTGGGTTTTAGCCATGGTTTGTTATTTTTATCTTGTGGGTTTTTTCTTAAAATGGGTTGACATAATTTTCAGGTTGAAATTTCTATACAATTCTTCCAGTTTCTTTTTCATTTTATCCATTTAAGCACAGGGAGTTCGCCATTCGGTTTCCTGATTTTCTTCTCTTTCCGTAACTAAGCATTAATATCGCTCATTACAATTTTCACATGACTTTGTGGAATTTTTTGAGATTATATTTTCTGCCACTCCCCATTACTTACCTTTTCTACACTTTTTTCATTTTTTGTTGTTGATTGGTATATGTGCATTAATTACTGTACACATTTCATCTGCAAGGAAATTGTCATTAATGTGTTGTTGATAGGTTTCACTTCCATTATGGAACTAAGAATATCTTGTGAAACTGCAAATTCAACATCTAGATTATGCGCATTTTTTTAGGGTTCTTTTTTGTTTTACTTTCGAATAGCCTGCAGTTTTCAGCATCCACAGTGTGCCCATCTGGTGATCATGTTTCTTGTACGACTCAAATTTATTATTTTTTTTTCTTTAAGTGTTATTCCTAATTTGTAAAGCTTTCCTGGTTTGAGGGTATGTTAATAGTCACTACGCGAAATTATTATTATAACACAAAATATTTTATTTTTTCATTGTTGTTGTAGTTATTAAAATCACAGGTAGGTATGACGGAATGTGCTATACGAGGAGGTTGGAATTGTGGGGAGGGGAGAGCGCTGGTGCAAACCGTGGCCCACTCCTGCCCATTCCTCAGTTATTCCAGAACTGTTTCAGTGAGGTGGATGTACACAGCTCTGCTGTCTCTGGATCACAGTGTCTCGGGTTCGATTCCTGGCCGGATTGGGGATTTTTCCCTGCGTGGGGACTGGGTGTTTGTGTTGTCCTCATAATTTCATCAGCATCATCGTCATCATTTTTGACTGTGGTTAGATTTGACTGTGTAAAAAAATTGGACTATGTACTAATTGGGACTTCGTACGGGCGCTGATGACTGCGCAGTTGAGCACCCCACAAACCAACCGTCATCACTGAGGTGGATCGCACGGTTCCTCTTTTAACACGTAGCCCGAACGTCACAATCACATATATCGAAATAAGTGATCATGGGGTATAAAATCAATTGAAATCGCTCAACAGTTTAAATGCCACTGAGCCTGACAGTGTCTAAGTAACGTTCTACATAGAGCGTGCTAAACAACTTGCTCCTCTTCTAACAGAGGTGTACCGTAGGTCGCTGAAGGAGTGAGGCATTCCTAATGATTGGCAAAAGCTCAGGGAATTACCGTTTTCAAGACTGGTCGCCGAACAGACACACTGAACTATAGGCCTTTATCTCTGACGTCGGTCTGTTGTAGAAATTTCGAACATATTTTATGCCCGCATATTATGGCATTTCTGGAGACCGGAAATCCCCTTTGTAGGGATCAACATGGGCTCCAAAAACACCGATCGTATGAAACCCAGCTCGCTCTGTTCATCTACGGAACCCAGGAAGTATGAAAACAGGCGGCCAGGTTGATGCCGTGTTCCCTGAAGTCTGGAACGGGTTCAATACAGTTCGGCACTGCCACGTAATGAACAAAACACAACGTACGGAATATCAGACCAGTTCCCTGAATGGACTGACGAGTTTCTACTCTACTGGCCATTAAAATTGCTACACCACGAAGATGACTTGCTACAGACGCGAAATTTAACCGACAGGAAGAAGATGCTGTGATATGCAAATGATTAGCTTTTCAGAGCATTCACACAAGGTTGGCGCCGGTGGCGACACCTACAACGTGCTGACATGAGGAAAGTTTCCAACCGATTTCTCATACACAAACAGCAGTTGACCGACGTTGCCTGGTGAAACGTTGTTGTGATGCCTCGTGTAAGGAGGAGAAATGCGTACCATCACGTTTCCGACTTTCATAAATGTCAGATTGTAGCCTATTGCGATTGCGGTTTATCGTATCGCGACAATGCTGCTCGCGTTGGGCGAAATCCAATGACTGTTAGCAGAATATGGAATTGGTGGGTTCAGGAGGGTAATGCGGAACGCCGTGCTGGATCCCAACGGCCTCGTATCACTAGCAGTCGAGATGACAGGCATCTTATCCGCATGGCTGTAACGGGTCGTGCAGTCACGTCTCGATGCCTGAGTCAACAGATGGGGACGTTTGCAAGACAACAACCATCTGCACGAACAGTTCGACAACGTTTGCAGCAGCATGGACTATCAGCTCGGAGACCATGGCTGCGGTTACCTTTGACGCTGCATCACAGACAGGAGCGCCTGCGATTGTGTACTCAACGACGTACCTGGGTGCACGAATGCAAAACCTCATTCTTTCGGATGAATCCAGGTTGTGTTTACAGCATCATGATGGTCGCACCCGTGTTCGGCGACATCGCGGTGAACGCACATTGGAATCGTGTAGTCGTCATCGCCATACTGGCGTATCACCCGTCGTGATGGTATGTGGTGCCATAGGTTACACGTCTCGGTCACCTCTTGTTCGCATTGACGGTACTTTGAACAGTGGACGTTACATTTCAGATGTGTTACGACCCGTGTCTCTACCCTTCATTCGATCCCTGCGAAACACTACATTTCAGCAGGAAAATGCACGACCGCATGTTGCAGGTCCTGTACGGGCCTTTCTGGATACAGAAAATGTTCGACTGCTGCCCTGGCCAGCACATTCTCCAGACCTCTCACGAACTGAAAATGCCTGGTCAATGGTGGACGAGCAACTGGCTCGTCACAATAGGCCAGTCACTACTCTTGATGAACTGTGGTATCGTGTTGAAGCTGCGTGGACAGCTGTACCTGTACACGCCATCCAAGCTCTGTTTGACTCAATGCCCAGGCGTATCAAGGCCGTTATTACGGCCAGAGGTGGTTGTTCTGGGTACTGATTTCTCAGGATCTATACACCCAAATTGCGTGAAAATGTAATCACATGTCAGTTCTAGTGTAACATATTTATCCAATGAATACCCGTTTATCATCTGCATTGCTTCTTGGTGTAGCAATTTTAATGGCCAGTAGTGTAGTAAACAAAAGTGAGCGCCTCATTATGAACGGAAAGGAATCTTCAGACACAAAAGTAACTGCGAGAGTGATCCGAGGTATTGGTATATGAGCATTACTTTCACAGTACATATTAATGAGCTAGTGAATAACGTCAGACGTTGCATGAGGCTTTTCGAGGATATGCCGCAACACTAGAAAATTGTAGCGAAACGCAGTAAGACCTCCCGAAGACCATTACTTTCACAGTACATATGAATGAGCTAGTGAATAATGTCAGAAGTGTCATGAGGCTTTTCGAGGAGATGCCGCAACACTAGAAAATTGTAGCGAAATGCAGGAAGACCTCCCGAAGGTCTATACTTGGTCTGGAATTGGCACTTAAACCATCAACTATCTACCTTGAGTGAACGGAATTGACGGTGAGAAAGAGTACGCTCCACATTTGCAAGATGACTTAATACATTTACACTAAGGCACAAATTACAAACACGGCGAGTTAGCACCAAAACATATGGAGAGTGAGCAGAAGACTTAGAACAAAGAAGTGCATACACACAGATAAAACACACTGAAACATATCACTGCCACCTATGTCCACAGATCGATTTCATTTGCCGCCACACCAGCTAGCCTTTTGAAGTTCGCTACCCTAGATATATCAGGGTGCTGGTGACGAACAATTTTCCAGCCCGTGTGATCACTGGAACAATAGGTGGAGATTATGTAGGCGGTATCTTGCGGTCGGTAGCCCGAGGTCTATGCGGCGCTCGAAGGTCGTAGTTTGTAGCGGCCGCACTTGCAGTCCTTTTCTGCGACGAGGTCAACGGGTTTCAGCCGCTCTAAGGAGATCGTTTCATGCTTTCCTTTACAATCTATCACAAAGACGTTCAGCAATCTACACAGTAATCGGAACGGACATGTATGTGTTCGACGGAGACGGGATCGTACAGTCTCACCCAGTAGCCAGATGTGCGTTGATGTGGCCAAATCCTTGTATACGAAAACTGTATCGTTGTCATGATGTTGCGGAGGATTTATGTTGATCCGTGACATTCTCTCTTTTAACCGTCTACCAAAATGGGATGTGTGTTCCTCAGGTGGTAGTATTGTACGTTTATCGGTCAATAGACCAGAGGGCAGGTGTACTTGCTCGCCAGACACCAACTCTGCCAGTGAACAACACGATCTTCCTGCACCGCTAACAGCACCAAAACCAAAGCTTCCGTCCACTTACAGCCGTGCGCCTTTTTTTAAGCCTTCAAAGACTCGAGAATTAACCGGTTGCTTACTGTTCGAATGCGATTGCAGCCGCATATCTGTAGCAGCTCTTGAGATAGACAAGCCTCAAATTGTCTTCCGCGGTCAGACACAATCACTTGCGGGACGCCACAGCGAGCAACCCAGCCTGTCAGTAGTGTCGCAGCTAGAATGTCTGCTGAAATCCTGAAAATAGTGAATGCTTCTGGCCAACGGGTAAACCGATCCGCCACCGTCAACACGTAGCTATAATTTTCAGAACACAGAAGAGGTCCCACCAAATCAATATGTAGGTGCATAAAACGGGCTGTACGTCCATCGAACGTTCCCATAGTCTCATGCACATGTCGGCCAACTTTACTCTTATGACAACGTAAACAACGTTGAGCCCAGAGTCCATAAGACGTATTTTGCCAAAAGTTTAGTCCAAGCCTTGACTTTCGGGTATGCTAAATTAAAAAGGCGCAGAAAACCTCTTTCTCTAGTTATCTGCCTGAAGCGAATAGAACTTATAGCCAGAAATAATAGGATCCACACTTGCAAGATAACTTTATACATTTTCACTAAGGCACAAATCACTAACACGGCCAGTTAGCCCCAAAACATATCGACAGCGAGCACCAGACAATAAAACAAGGAAGTACATACATAAAGATTAAACACAGTGGAGTCGGCCGCTGTGACCGGGCGATTCTAGGCGCTACAGTCTGGAACCGCGCGACCGCTACGGTCGCAGGTTCGAATCCTGCCTCAGGCATGGATGTGTGTGATGTTCTTAGGTTAGTTAGGTTTAAGTAGTTCTAACTTCTAGGGGACTGATGACCTCAGATGTTAAGTCCCATAGTGCTCAGAGCCATTTGAACCATTTTTGAAAACACAGTGGAACGTATCATTGCCGTCTACGTCCACAGATCGATATCACATGCCGCTAGATCCCGACACATTGTCCGCCTCGGTAGCAGCGTTGTCAGCGCAGCGGATTGCTAAGCAAAGCGTCCTAGGTTTGATTGCCGGCAAGGTCAGAGATATTCCCCGTTCGGGGACTGGGTGTTGTGTTGTCATTACGTTATTATCGTCGTAACTAACATTACGCTATTGATATGGCTGAACGGGTACGGCTCGGGAGACAATAAAAACACTAAACACAAGCAAATATAACGCGTTGCTTACTGTGTGATTACACGATTGCATAACAATCACTGGAAACAGTCATCCACAAAATACATAGGATTACGTGTACGTAGCGATTTAAAGTGTAATGACTACATAAAACAAATCGCATGTAAGGTAGATCACCGACTGAGATTCACCGCAAAAATTCTTAAGCAATGTAGTACATCCTTAAAGGAGATAGTTTGTTCGATCAGTAACTGAATATCACTCTTCAGTCTGGGGTCCATAACAAAGAGAATATGCAAACAAGAGCAGCACCTTTCATTACAGGTTCGTTTAGTAAGCGCGAAAGTGTCACGTAGGCACTCAGCCAACCCCAGTGGCAAAAGCTGCGAGAGAGGCGTTCTGTTTCACGGTGTAGTTTATTGTTGAAATTCAGAAAGCGTTAGTTTCTACAAGAGTCAACAAATACATTACTTCTCCCTACATACATCTCGCAAAAAGAGCTTGAAGGTAAAATTAGAGCGGTTCAGGCTCACACAGAGGATTACCAGCAATCGTTCATCATGCTAACCATTGGGAGCTAGAACGGGAAAAGGGGGATGTCACACTGGTACACAAGCTACCGTCAGCTATATATCGGAAAGTGGCTTGCAGAGTATAGATACCGGGTGGTTATGATTAAACCGACAGTGTTGCGAGTGCCGCAGAACGGTATTTATACATCGCAGGATGTTGAACCAACGTAGGGTATGTTCGATGTGGATGTGGTCTCAGAATATGCTGAAAACAATAATATTTCCACTTTCTGCCACCAGGTAAAAATAAGGCGCTGTAACCCGTCATAACGTGAAAAGCCTCCTGTGTTGACGTCAGTGTGCTGTTTGTCACTTGGCAATGTTTGTTGATTTCTCTTGCGAAGTGACTATACTAAAGGGTTAAGAAGGTTGCAGTTTTCCGTACGAAATGCAATGGCTATTGAGAAGAAAGACCGTGCACTGCTGATAAAGTTGTTTCGTCCCAACGGCAGCAATAGCATCGTTGCAACGCGGGAATATCGTCGACAGAAACACCTGCGAAGAGGCGACATGTCAATAAATGGGCTAAAGAATATGACTAAGAAATTTGAAGAATCAGGTGAATTATGTGGGGAGTAGGGAGAGGGAGATGTCCCATTCCCATGGCAGCTGTTGATGGAGTTGACGTACCTATAGCTGAGCGTGCAGCACATGCCTCAAATTCTGCAGCCACTGCTCTAGGAAATTGTCTCTCCCTTGGTCAACAGTTCAAATGATTTTGCTGCGTATTCTACACTGGTATCTCTACAAGTTTCAGAATGTGCTCTAAATGAAGCCCCAATACAGGCTACAACGCTGTGACCTGCTCTTCACTTTCTGACACGCATGGAAATGGATGACATGGAAGAATATTCTTCAGATGGATGAGACGCATTTTACTCTGCACGGTGCAGTGAATGCTCAGAACTGTCGCAAATGGGGTTCTACTCCAACACGTGTTGTGCAGGAACATCCGCAGCATTCACCTTACGTAATCGTGTGGTGTTGTTTCACAAGCTACTTCGTTCTCGCCTATTAGATGTTCAGTGACATCCGCACATTATGAGGACCTCCTTGTACAACACGCGATTCCACCTTTGCAAGAGTGCAACTGTGTCCGCACCACTACTATTTTCATGCAAGATGGGGCGACACCAAATGTCGCTTGCCAGGTCAGAGATTTGCTTCGACATACCTTTGGTAACGACAGCATCTTCTCTAGACAGTTTTGGGATGTTTGGCCTTCCAGATCGCCGATTTAAATTCACGTGAGTTCTGTTTGTGGGATGTCTGAACGAGCATGTCTGTCAGCGATGTATCCATACTCTTCTTGATCTGATGGATAGCATACAATGACATATTGCTCTGATTGCACTGCTGATATGCTGTGAGCAACTGTCGACCATGCCATGTTATGGATGCAGCATGTTGCTGAGTCATGACAGTATATTGAACATACACTGTAACTTGTGACCGTATACTAATAAACGTGCCAGAACCACCGTTATCATGTATTCGAGCGTTCCTCCCTTTTTCCTGCACCCTCACGACTTTCTGACTGGTTACAGCGCCAGATATTCACCTGATGACAGAAAGTGAAACTATTATTTTTTTGAGCATGCTCCGCCAGCACACCGATTAATGGACTTCCTAAGATGTTTCAGCATCCTGCGATGGCCGGCCGGAGTGGCCGTGCGGTTCTAGGCGCTACAGTCTGGAGCCGAGCGACCGCTACGGTCGCAGGTTCGAGTCCTGCCTCGGGCATGGATGTGTGTGATGTCCTTAGGTTAGTTAGGTTTAAGTAGTTCTAAGTTCTAGGCGACTGATGACCTCAGACGTTAAGTCCCATAGTGCTCAGAGCCAGCCATCCTGCGATGTATACAGCCCGCACTACAGCACTCTGAACACCATCACTGGTAGAACCGCCTGAATCTGCACCTCGGTTGTGTATCACAGTCACATTGCAGTAATGTTAACAGCAAAACGACTGCAGCCGTGAAATACGAGGTGTGACTGGAAAGTTTTAAGAATGGATCCGCTACTGCTTATTGGTTTGGCAGGTAGGTGCATGGAGGGTGAGGAGTGAGTCATTGCCTTGTCCTTGAATGCCCTGTGACAGGAAACTGCGTTTCCTTTATTCACTTCATTGTGGCAGCTGGTTGAGTGCGGATCAGTTAGGGCTTGTTCCCGGATTCTGTCTGCCTGAAAATGGATGTAAAATCGGAACAACAAGTTCGTGTGAAATTTTGTATTAAAACCGGGAAATCAGCATCTGAGACTTAAGAACTATTAAAAACAGCTTTTGGAGATAATTGTATGAGCTAGTCAAATGTTTTTGTCTGGTTCAACAGATTTAAAAATGGCCGCGAATCATTTGAAGATGAACCACGGTCCAGCCGTCCTTCCGCCTCAAAAACGAATGAAAATGATGTGAAAGTTCGTGACTTAGTGCGCTTTGATCGTAGACTTCCAATTAGGGAGATTGCCGATGAACTTAATTTAAGTTTCTATGCAATTCAGTCAGTTTTAACTGAAGATCTGAACACGTGTCGAGTGTCCGCAAAATTCATTTCAAAAGTATTGTCAAGTGACCAGAGACAATACTGACTTGAAGTGTGCCAAGAACTGATTAATTGGACTAAAAATGACCCATATTTGTTGAATAGTGTAATAGATAAAGTCCGCAAAATTCATTCCAAAAGTATTGTCAAGTGATCAGAGATAATACTGACTTGAAGTGTGCCAATAACTGATTAATTGGACTAAAAATGACCCATATTTGTTAAATAGGGTATTGAATATGATCCTGAAACCAAACTGCAGTCTTCGCAGTGGAAGACTCCAGGTTCACCACGACCGAAAAAAACATGGAAAAGTCGGTCGAAGGTGAAGACAATGTTGGTGATTTTTTTCGATTCTACCGGTATTGTGCATCATTAATTTACCCCTGGAGAACAGACAATTAACCAGGAATAATACGAATGTGTCCTTGAGCGTTTGCGCGAAAAGGTGCAGAAGAAAAGGCCTGCATTGCGGAAAGACAGGAGCTGGGTGCTACACCATGACAAAGCTCCGGCTCATTGTGTCTTCTCCATCGTTGAATTCTTGACCAAATTCAAAATTTCTGTACTTCCACAACCACCATATTCCCCTGATTTGGCCCCTGCGGACTTCTACCTGTTTTCTAAACTGAAATTTTCACTGAAAGGGAAGCGATTTGACTCTATTGAAGACATCCAGGCAAATACGGAGAGAAATGAGGAAATACCGTTGGAGTCGGTGTGTTCAGTCAGAAGGGGACTATTCTGAAGGATATATGAAGATGGTATCTGTTCCCAAAAGAACAGATACCATTCACGACCGCGCAGCTTCTCTAGAATGAAATGATAATTAAATCGAAACCCTTAGCTGCCGACAGGTGTTGTTGATATACGTCAATGGGGACAGCTGAAAATGTGTGCCCCGACCGGGACTCGAACCCGGGATCTCCTTTTTCTTGTTCTGGGCGGACGTCACAAGACATCCACTCAAGTTTATCGTCAATTCCTTGACTCAAACCATCTGAGCCACCAAGGGTACAGTGCGACTGCAGGGGCTTATCCCTTGCACGCTTCCCGTGTGAGGCCCACATTCCCAACTGTCCACAACCTACATACGTAGTGTTCCTAATAGATATTTGCCCATTCACTCATTACTCGCGCCAGACTAAGCTGACGAGTCCCGTAAGAGTTCGGGCAAAGCGTGCGCATTCACACAGAAGAAGGCCAATGGTTGGGTAGCCTTTAACCAATTGAAGATGGTATCTGTTCCCGAAAGAACAGATACCATTGATGACCATACAGCTTCTCTAGAACGAAATGATAATTAAAACGAAACCCTTAGCTGTCCACAGGTGTTGTTGATATACATCAATGGGGACAGCGGAAAATGTGTGCCCCGACTGGGCACAAATTGACCTTCTTCTGTGCAAATGCGCACGCTTTGCCCGAACTCTTACGGGACTCGTCAGCTTAGTCTGGCGCGAGTAGTGAGTGAATGGGCAAATATCTGTTACGAACACTACGAATGTAGGTTGTGGACAGTTGGGAATGTGGGTCTCACGGGAAGCGTGCAAGGGATAAGTCCCTGCAGACGCACTTTCCTCTGTGCCCTCGGTGGCTCGGATGCCGGCAGGGTAGCTCAGCGTGTTCGGTCAGAGAAGTGGCTGGCCTCTGTAATAAAAAAAACTGAATGGAAAGATCAACAACGAGCTTCAACGGATGTCATGTGACGTCCGCTACGACTAAATACCATAACGAACAAAACTTTAAAAAAAATGGATAGAGCGTCTGCCATGTAAGCAGGAGATCCCGGGTTCGAGTCCAGGTTGGGGCACACATTGTCAGCTGTCCACATTGATGTATCTCAACAACACCTGTCGACAGCTAAGGATTTCGATTTAAGTATCATTTTATTTCGAAGGAGCATGTAAGTACCACCATTGTACGATTACAAGCCCGTTCTTAAACATTTCCAATCACACCTCGTATGACCCGCGTAATCAAACGCACCGTGCGAGCTGCAGAGATGGTAGTAGCTGCAGGGACGCCTGTGAAGCGCTGGTAGCAGCTATGCATGGGTGCTGCTTGTCCTTGGGTGCGGGCATCGCGCATTCTGGTGGCACGTCAGGATTTCCTCCTGTCACACACGGAGAAGCTCCTATCTGCACGCGCCACGCTGCAGGCTACAGCAGCGCGCAGCTTTGCCTGCGCTGCGGTTACGCAACCACATCCATAGCGCGAGGTCGTCAAACGGCACCGCTCTGCACCTCACACCGTTGTTCCCCTTCGCATCTAACAGCCGGAGTGTAGATTACTAGTATTTCTTGCTACGATGTGTCCCTGTAATATCCAGGCGTTGATTGCTGTTCGCTTCTAACAAAGGAACCTCCCTCCCCATCGCCCCCCCCCCCCTCAGATTTAGTTATAAGTTGGCACAGTGGATAGGCCTTGAAAAACTGAACACAGATCAATCGACAAAACAGGAAGAAGTTGTGTGGAACTATGAAAAAAATAAGCAAAATATACAAACCGAGTAGTCCATGCCCAAGATAGGCAACATAAAGTACAATGTAAGCTCAGGAGTGCCGTGGTTCCTTGGTTAGCGTGAGCAGCAGCGGAGCGAGAGGTCCTTGGTTCAAGTCTTCCCTGGAGTGAAAAGTTTAATTTTTTATTTTCAGACAATTATCAAAGTTCAGGCACTCACACATAATCAGCTTCGCTCTCCAAAATTCCAGGATATGTTCAGATTTGCTTGGACATTTGCAGGATTTGACGGTCTACACATGGAAAAATTTGAAAACGTTAAAAAAATATGTTTTGACAGAGCACAGGGAAAACTGTGCGACTGTGAAACTGTTGCATTCATTTGTTGCAGTTTATGTGACAAACTCTTATGTTTTCATCACTTTTTTGGGAGTGATTATCACATCCACAAGAAAACCTAAATCGGGCAAGGTAGAAGAATCTTTTTGCCCGTTCGCCAAGTGTAAAAGTTAGGTGGGTCGACAACATTTTCTTGTCATGTGACGCACATGCCGTCACCAGTCTCGTATAGAATATATCAGACGTGTTTTCCTGTGGAGGAATCGGTTGACCTATGACCTTGCGATCAAATGCTTTCGGTTCCCACTGGAGAGGCACGTCCTTTCGTCTACTAATCGCACGGTTTTGCGGTGCGGTCGCAAAACACAGACACTAAACTTATTACAGTGAACAGAGACGTCAATGAACGAACGGACAGATCATAACTTTGCGAAAATAAAGTAAGTGAAAGTTCCACTCGAGGGAAGACTTGAGCCAAGGACCTCCTGTTCCGCAGCTGCGCACGCTAACCACAGGACCATGGCGCTCCTGAGCTCACACTATCCTCGACATTGCCTATCGTGCACATGGACTACTCAGTTTGTATATTTTGCTTATTTTTTTTCATAGTTCCACACAACTTCTTCCTGTTTTCTCGATTGATCTGTGTTCAGTTTTTCAAGGCCTATCCACTGTGCCAACTTATAACTAAATCTGAGGGGGTTCGATGGGGAGGTTCCCTTGTAAGGCGCCAGGCAAGTAATTAATTGCATGTACGGCAGACGCAGTTCATGGTCACCAAAGCTATAAATCTGATACGTATATGGTCAAATAGCGAATGCCGGAGAGTCCTAAATTTTTTTAGTTCCGTTGAGTTATGCCTCAAAATACGTATTTTTGACAGTTCAGTCTAACGCACACATTTCAAAAACCGTCAAATGCACCGCAATTAGTGGCAGTAAAAATTGTGTTAAACGTTGCATTTTGTTAAGGAAATTGCATTAACAAGCACCTTGATAGCATACGTGTTTCGTGCGTTTGTTTCATCTAATCGTTGGTGAATTTCTCGTGGTGACATCTATTTTGCCGTATTCTGGTGCACATTAAGGGCCCCACAACAGGCTTACCAGGTATCGCGATTTTTCGCATCTTGGCTATCTTGTTTTATAATAGTAGCCATGGTAACTTTCTGGCGACTGGTGATTAAATTTGGCTAGTAAAAGAATTACGAGGTTGGAACTTAAATAATGGTAACTATTTATTCATAACCGATACAAAAGAGTTACATGTTTGCGCCTGTTACTGTCCTTCAAAGTAGTCACCAGCGTTGTGCAGAACCCGTTGCCAGCGATGTGGAAGGCGTAGTATACCGTTAGCAGAGCCTGTTCTGTTGATGTTGCGAATGGAGCGGTCTAAAGTTACGGTGATTCTCGTGTACGGCTGTGATGGTGTTATCCTAACGCATTACGTTTCTCCACGGCAGACCGTAAATACACAGTATTACTGTTCGTTTCGGAGCATCACCTGCGGCCAGCTTTGCGAAAGAAGCGGCGACACTTTCTGCGCAACCCACCCATCATTTTGCAAGCATACAGCGCAAGCTGTGGTTGCTCTGTTCGGTCGATGGGACTGGGAAGTACTGTACCATCCACCATACTCCCCGGATTTAAGTCCTTGTGACTTTGATTTGATTCCGAAGGTGAAGGAACCACTTCGTGACATTCGCTTCAGAACTGTTCCAGAGATTCGACGGCAGTAGACCGCTCCATTCGCACCATACACAGCTGTACGTGTTCTTGTAGAGAAGGAATTGTGGAATCAATTTAAGAAACTCCAGTTCTTAAAGCATAAGATACGCCCGTCAGAATGTGCTAACGGTATACTATGCCTTCCACATCGCTGGCAACGGGTTCTACACAACGCTGGTGACTCTTTGAATGGTGCAAACATGTAACTCTTTTGTATCGGTTGGGAATAAATATTTGTCACTATTTAAGTTACAACCCTCGTAGTTGGCGACTTAATGACCATTTTCTGTTACTTGAATGAAAATAAAACGAATGTAAATCGTTCCTTCTTGGGAGGTGGTTGTTAACGATCCCGACTAAACATACGATAATTGCCCTGTCGTTGTCATGGGTGACGCTGCTTTATTTCATGGCGCAAGAAAACCTGACACTACTAGCAAAACGGTACTCCCTTCTTACTTATGGTGATCTTGCATGCCTCCACGATGCTGTACAATCAGACCCAGGTCTCGCTATCGTCGCTTATTGTTATTGAGCTGATCCAACAGTTAACAGCTGTACGTGTTCATGTAGAGAAGGAATTGTGGAATCAATTTAAGAAACTCCAGTTCTTAAAGCATAAGATACGCCCGTGAGAAACATCAAAAGTGAATTTCATTAATTTGCCATCCATAGGTACTAACATAACAAATGACATGGATATTATTGAGAATCAATATAACTTTATTGAGCTGGTTAAATGGGCTGAGTTGTGCGGGCCCGGTGGTTTGACAAGTTCGTGCAAATTTTGGCCAACAATTTTACACCATAAAAATGCTGGAGGCTCTTTAATTTTCAAAGTATTAGGTGCATTTGCATTGTTGTTAATGTCACTACCTATTTCTAATGCTGTAATAGAAAGAGTGTCCAGTATTATGGATGCATCAAAAACAATAATCAGAAACAGAATGAAAACAGAAATGCTTAGTGCACTGTTATGACTTAAGGTCTAACTCAGCAGTAAATATTGTAATGATTTTGTACTAAGAAAATGTCTGTAGGATTCAATAACTCAATTTATTCAATAGCTGTAAACAGCAATATTGAACAATCTCGAAGTGATTATTTGCCAACTGAAGCTATGCATTAGAATATCCCTTGTGCAAGTTTGCTATATTGATTCATGGAGCATTTAATGTTATAAGTGTTATAATCTCTTAAATTAATAAACGTGACAAATAAATGTAACTGTGAAACTTGAAACTTCCTGGCAGATTAAATCTGTCTGCCAGACCGAGACTCGAACTCGGAACCTTTGCCTTTCACGGGTAAGTTTCTAAATGTAACTCTATTTAAATTCAGTAACTACTGTATCTTTCAGATCTTCACCATTGCATTTACATATGACTGCATTTTGACTGGCTTCATAGCTCAGTCGTTAGTGAGCCTGGGTTCAGTTCGCGGCTGGACTCGAGAAATGTTTCTTTGCACAAGAAGATTCCTCGGTATGTCCAGTCTGGCGTGTGTGAGTACGAGCGTGCTGGGGAGTGTGTTATCCATTACTGAATAACCAGACAGATCACTGAACTTATTTCGGCATTATCGCTGTCGAATCGTACGACAGTTTGTTCTAGAATGAGCACAGATAATTTAATATTTTCGAAACTTTTAATGACAAAAATGGCGATATTGTAGCTATATTTTGCTCAACATTGGCTACGGAGGAATGCAAGAATCTGGCAACCCCACACACGAGTGTCGGATCACAGCGATCCGTTGCCTGGGCGACCGATCACATCGTAGATCGCACGTGCATGGGCAAATCGCAGTGATCGATCGCTCATCGCTGGTCGCATGGCAATTCCAGGCAGTCTGATGGATCACTCGTGATTCATGCACGCAATATGGTTGCTAGGCTGGTTAGCAGCGGTGTGTGGCAATATGATTGCCATTCATTTCTCATTTATCGAGCATGGCTTTGTATCTGTCGTTAACAAGGTTACAAAAACATAGTAGTCATTACTTCATTAACTGATTGATGCTACTCATTAAGGTTAACATAAATTATAGATGTATATCACTCTCTTTGTCATATCAAAAGACAATTATGATGAAGAAGATCACCACTTCACCCAGAATGAGGATGGAAACAAAAAAATGGCGCCCTATGTACTGAAAATAAGCTTCATATTTCACAGATGACGAAAAGGGAGCAAATCGTCTGCTAAGTTTCCATTCCAGTCGTCCATTATTAAAAAAACTGTATGTTACAGAATTCTTCCAAAACTGGAACACAACTGGCGAGTTATTTTTTGTCTGAATCGTTAACCTTTTATCGTTTGAAGAAGCATCATCACTTATAAGTAACGTTACATTTCTCTTCAAAAATGGTTCAAATGGCTCTGAGCACTATGGAACTCAACTGCTGTGGTTATCAGTCCCCTAGAACTTAGAACTACTTAAGCCTAACTAACCTAAGGACAGCACACACATCCATGCCCGAGGCAGGATTCGAACCTGCGACCGTAGCAGTCGCACGGTTCCGGACTGCGCGCCTAGAACCGCGAGACCACCGCGGCCGGCGCATTTCTCTTGTTGATAGGTTTACTTTTGCTTCTTTTGACCAGACACAGTATAATTTGGACGAATACGCCTTGCAGTAGTTATTGCGACATAATTCTGAAACAACAGGATATTAAACAAGCAATTGTTGACTATAGAGGTCCATAGCTTACGGAAAATCTCATTGTTTCAATTTGCGGTAACATAAGAAAAGAAAATTAATGTTTACTTTCATACTAGAAAATTCTCTTTTCAATAGCTGTAGAAGACTCTTAAAAGATGACACTACTGGATGAAAAAAAAAAGCCACAGTTTCTGCTATATCATAGATATAAAAGTTATGTATCTTAACCGCATAGCAAAACACTTTCTTCTTTGCATGCTATCACTTGTCAAAGTCTTGTATCAATATCTTGAGACGTTTAGGGTAAATGAAGGATGTTATGAATATTTCATTCTCTCGCGCATGAGGTCAGAAGTGAACATGGCACATAAATTCAGTTTTCGTAAGATTGGAGACCGATAGAGACCTTGTCCCAAGTCTAAAGGAACATTTAGTATCTTAGTTAAATTTCATTCGCAGCAACAAAAATCAAATGGTTCTGAGCACTATGGGACTCAACTGCTGTGGTCATAAGTCCCCTAGAACTTAGAACTACCTAAACCTAACTAACCTAAGAACATCACACACATCCATGCCCGAGGCAGGATTCGAACCTGCGACCGTAGCGGTCGTGCGGTTTCAGACTGTAGCGCCTTTAACCGCTCGGCCACTCCGGCCGGCCATTCGCAGCAACATATTATGTAATATCGACCAAATGAAAAATCATAGTGACCCATTTTTTATTGCAAACTTTTTTCGAATTTTGTGCAGCGTTTTTCTGAAATGGGAATATCACTGTATGGACGACCATTAGTGAGATGACGGGCACTTACCATGAAGCTGTCATATAAGGCTATAACAAACGTGAAAATAATTTTTGTAAAATCGTTTGAGGAATACTGCAGGGCGTGCGCCTCAGTTTTGTCAGCGCAGCGCATCGCCAACTGGCGCGCCAAAATCAGGTAAAGAACTTCTTGCTGATTCCGGCTCGCCGGCAGGCGCGGGGCCTAGACAATCCGCGCTGCCACCCGACTGCCATTGTGTGCTGCCTCTTTAGATATTAAGGGGAGATTTTCCTTGCTGGTTTATGCCGCTTTGCACTGGCCCTCCCCTACGCAAGTAGCTCGCTTTTTTTCTGCTCTCACCCTAAGGTTTCACTGAAGCGTCAGGAAGGACATCCATCCAGAAAGTTAATAATCAAATGAATTTTGTCAAATCTTGAAATTTGGCCCCACGCTAGACGGGATGAACACTAAGGAAAATAAAGACTCTAGTGCATCGTAATGAAACATTTACAAACTCAGCATCGCGTTATTACAATGGATAGAATTGTCACTGGCAGAAACAAAAAAATATCTTTAATATTATCAAAATATTACAATGAAATGTCGGTTGATGACGTATTAACGCGTAACCAATTACCCAACATTCGTTAAAGAAACTAACTACAGTGTATATAACAAAACAGCATCAAACTTCTGATTAATCCACGAAGAGATTAATCAGTTTGAGTACAATTCTGCACCATAGCATACAGTTCCAAAAATGAAAGTACGAAAATAATCCCATTTTGTACCAATTTTTTCACACTTACAGCTCTCTCTCTCTCTCTCTCTCTCTCTCTCTCTCTCTCTCTCTCTCCCTCCGATTACCTGTATCAATCACAGCACATCACGCGAAATTTATAGGATCTAAATAAAATCTCACTTCTAACTAAAAAATTTCGAAATATCCGGAGATGTCATCCACGACTGGCCACAAATGAAATAATCTGACACTCCATAATACAAATTTAGCACAGTCGCAACAAAAGTGATTAGTATTCCGCGCTACACTACGTCAAATCACAAGACCTGACCACGGACTCCCAGAAGCGAAAGCGCGAAATCACCTTCCGGCACCAAAGCCTGCGAAAGATCTCTTCTTTGATCGGCAGACTAAAATTGTCGCTAATACGCTTCCTACTTCGTCTCACACTCCCTCTTTTGACTAACCCCAGTTTCGAAATCGCTCTGCACAAAAACCCAGATTAATGAGTACCAAAAAAACAAATAAAATAACACTAGGCCATTTTTTACTCATATGAATGATCAAAGTAAACATTACGTGACTAAAGCCATTCCTCCACGCAAGTGGCTCTCAGCAATGTTGCGCAATCTGATTCCCATGCTAATTCACATTTACTGTTTAACGATTTCAACGATTCATACTTCACATACGGGGTATTTCGCAATTCAAATTACAAACCTTCTAGAGGTTGTAGAGGGTACTTACTAGATCGAGTTTGACATGTCCCCATGTCCGGAATCGTCGTCTAACGAGGCTACAGAGCGTCAAAGTTATAGGCGCCAGCCCTTGTGAATGTATGTCTCTACAGGGTGATTCCGTGATGATGTTGCGAAATTTCAAGGATGATGGAGAAGGATAAATGTATCAATTTGAAATAAGGTTCGCTTTACCGGAAACGAACGTCGGACATTATAAGCGAAAATCGTTCTCATACTTCTGACGGTGGAATACATCTACCGATACTGTTGTTGCTAAGATTGTAGGGTAACAAACGTTCAGGGATGGTAATATGGATCAAAAAAAGAAAAAAGTCTGGGAAACACTGGCTCTAAAATGCATACTTTAAGAGCTATGAGCACTTGTTCAATAGAGATGTGTTTCACGTTACCGAAGATGAACAAGACATTTTTTCTTACCTTGGTCCATACTACGAGGGTTATTCGAAGAGTAAGGAACGATCGGTCACGAAGTAGAAACCACAGTGAAAATCCGATGAAGTTTTGCACAGGTGTGTTGGGCAGAGTCTCTAGTATGCCCGTCGATCGTGTTACGTCGTTCCTTTTAGTTCTGAGCACACAGGGAGCAGATAAAGATACCTAGAACAATAGTGTTTCTCGCCAAGTACGAGGGCCTGGTGAGAAATGTCGCCTGAAGCTATGCAGCCAACATTACATAACTGTATTGCGTTTTCTTCATCAAGACAATTCTCAACTCATTCAGCAGGGGAAATGAAGATACTCCTGCATCGTTTTCAATTGGAAATGTTTGATTATCCACAATATTGCCCGTAATTGTCTCCCTCTGAGTTTCATCTCTACTCACATGAACCGCTGGCTATGAAGACAACATTTTGGCACAGACAACGAGCTGTAGGCCAGCATAGAGAATTGGCGGAAAGCACTGGCGGCTGCCTTCTATAACGAGGGTATTGGAAAGTTGGTACAACGCTACGACGAACGTCTAAGCCGAATCGGCGACTATGGAGACAAGTAGCTGGAAGTTGTAGCTAACTGTTGCAAATAAAACAGTTTTGATCTTGACTATGGTTTCCATTTCACGACCTATCGTTCCTTACTTTCCGAATAGCCCTCATACAACCCGTGAAACTTGCATAGTCTCCATCATCCTTGAAAGTTTGCAACATCATCACATTATCTTCCCGTATATACATACACTTACAGGCGCCGGCGTCTATAACCTAAACGCATCGTTGGATGACGTTTCCGGACATGGGTTCCTATGTAAAACTTGATCTACAAGTTCCCTCTGCAACCTATAAAAGTGTGTAATATGAGCTGTGAAACACCCTGTATAGGCTGCATTCACAGCCTCATTCACTTATGGACAATACAACAGATAAATATAATGGCCATCTGGACTTGAAAATATTACCTAAATTTTAGCTTTTTAAAGATAATGGTCTTTAATTAGTTATTGAATGGTGAAGTATCTAGCTGAAGTTTCTCATTGACTTCTGCTCAAAACAATTCAGCCTGTCAGGAGATTATTTGTCATGAAAATCACAAATCCTGCGTTTTAGATGGTCTTGTGTATTTCAGAAATTAATTTAAATATTAAACTAAAATTCAAACTGTCGTGAACTATTTTAGTAATAAAGGATTACTCCAAGTTTTATGGCAAATTGGTTTGCTAGAAATGTCTTCAATAATTCACAGGGAGTTACGTAACATTTGCTAGCTGCGAAGTGCACGTACACAGCTTGTTTTGACGACCCGGCCTGTTCACATGTGTGCCGGCCAGAGTGGCTGAGCGGTTCTAGGCACTTCAGTCTGGAACCGCGCGACCGCTACGGTCGCAGGTTCGAATCCTGCCTCGGGCATGGATGTGTGTGATGTCGTTAGGTTAGTTAGGTTTAAGTAGTTCTAAGTTCTAGGGGACTGATGACCACAGAAGTTAAGTCCCATAGTGCTCAGAGCCATTTTGTTCACATGTGATGTATGGTGCTCCCAGCGTGCGAAAGCGTTCTCTAAGGCGCCGAGTCACTGAGCGTGCCATGGAAGATTCTTATAGACTCCCTACCCGTGATATGTACCGTATATTACTAGGCGTTGGGTGTACTGGTAGCAAAACATCGACATGTACATCTACATCCGCACCTACATGGATACTCCGCAAATCACACTTCAGTCCCTGGCAGAGACTCATCAAACCACATTCACACTAATTCTCTATTATTCCACTCTCGAACAGCGGGCGGAAGAAACGAGTACCATTTCTTCCCGTGCGAGCTCTGATTTCTCTGATTTTATTACGATGATCTATTCTCCCTATGTAAGTCAGCATCAAAAAAATATTTTCGCATTCGGAAGAGAAAGTTGGTGTTTGAAATTTCGTGAGAAGATACAGCCGCTACGAGAAACGGCTTCGTTTTAATTATGTCCACCCCACACCCTGTACCATGTACGTGACACACTCTTCCACATTTCTCGCTAATACAAAACGTGCTGCCCTTCTTTGAACTTTCTCAGTGTGCTTCGTTAAAGAGGGCGGACAAGTGTAGTGTAGGCAGCCTCCTTACTAGACCTGTTGCATTTCTAAGCATTCCGCCAATAAAATGCAGTCTTTGGTTTGCCTTCCCCACAACATTTTCTATGTGTTCCTTCCAATTCAAGTTGATCGTAGTTGCAATTATTGGGTATTTAGTTAAATTTACGGCCATCAGTTTTGATTGATTTATCGTGTAACCGAAGTTTATAGCATTCCTTTTAGCATTCATGTGATGACCTAACACTTTTCATTACTTCGGGTCAATTGTCAATATTCGTGCTATACAGATATCTTCTTTAAATTGGTTTGTATTTGGTTTTGATTTTCTAATGACTTTACTAGACGATAAACGACAGCATCATCTGCAAACAACCTAAGATGGCTGCTCAAATTGTCCCGTAAATCGTTTATATAGATAAGGGACAACAGTGAGCCTATAACACTATTTTGGGGAACGCATAACTGAGGTGATATTCCATAAGCACGGAATTTGATTACAAGCCGCTTGTGTGGTACAGTGTCAAAAGCCTTCCGGAAATCCAGAAATACGAAATCGATCTGAAATCCCTTGTCAACAGCACTCAATGCTTCGTGTGAATAAAGAGCTAGTTGCGTTTCAAAAGGACGACGTTTTTTAAATCCGTGTTGACTATGTGTGAATAGACCATTTACCTTTGAGTTAATTCTAATGTTCGAACACAATATATGTTCCAGAATCCTGCTGCATGTCGACGTTAATCATATGGGCCTGTAATTTAGTGGAATACTGCTACTGCCAGCCTAGAATATTGGTGCAACCTGTGCAACTTTCCAATCGTTGGATACGTATCTTTCATCGAATGAACGGTTATATATGATTGTCAAGTATGGAGCTATTGCATCACCATACTCTGAAAGGAACCTAGTCGGTATACAGTCTGAACTTGCTTTTATTAAGCGATTTAAGCTGCTTCACTATTCCGAAGATATCTACTTCTAAGTTTATCTTGTTGGCAGCAATCAGTGAATACTGTGCACGTATTTCAAGATTTCTTGAAATGCTTGTGTTGTTCACGAAATGGAATACAAACATAGATATTTCATAAAGCAAATTATGACATTCGGGAAATAATGCTTCGTGGGGTGCAGAAAATCATTCGTGGAATGAAGAAATGAAAGCAGCACGAATACGATGGTATTTTACCAAAAATGGTTAACACTGGAGGCAAAGCAATGCAAATGGACCTTGCAAAACTGGATTCAATACGGTGTAGGGTAAGACAATCCCCCAAAACTGTATTCATTGTAACTCACGAGAAAGAAGAAAGAATGCTACAAATAATTATGGGCCCATGAGTAGAGAGGAAAGTGAAAAATGATCTCTAATGTTATCAGTAGACGTGTAGAAACAATATTAGATTTTAATCGAGCAAAGAAACAAGATCGTTTTCGAAATTTTTTAGTACAATTGAACATTAGCAATTCGAAAACGACACTTCACAACGAAGCAGTGGGTAGATTTTAATTCGGCTTTAACTAAATTTGCACTCACTTTGAGAAATAAGGCAGCGACCCATCTATGTTAGTATCAATAGAGACATAATATATGCGAAACTGCAGTGACTATCATATTCTGAATGTAAAAAAAAAGTTATCAGTCCTGTTCATTTGCTATTCTGAGCGCTTTCGATCAGTAGACCATCATCAGAGGTCAAAAAAGGTGTTACAAGATATAAATAACAGCACAATAACGATACAATGCAATAGAAACTGAAAAAGAGCTTGAGTGTCTTACACTTGAGGCAGCAGCGAACACGGGTGATACCGAATGATACTTGTCAAGTACTAATCAGATGTCTACTGAATAAACAGCAGCAGTCTGGCAGTTACAAAGGCTGAGCCACGACCCGCTTGCCTCACGCGCAATGTAATCTAATTTAATGAGACATTCCCGTTCCAAATAGAGGAGTAAAAGAGCTTCCAGCAAGGTCTAGTGTTTCAGAAGTTAATAGTGAGGTCTTACTGGTATAACATTGAGAAAACATATGAAAACCGTACCTACATTGCTGACAAACCTTGCATAACGTAAGCTGAACTACAGATATGTTGTCAAATGGCTGTCGCGGCGATGTCAGTCGATTGTGGCATAATAAAGACATCGTTGTTTTCCTTGCTGTGGTGAGGATAGACGCCACAGTTTCCATGGTGACGCGCGCTGGCGTTAGTAGCCAACATGAGTAGCTTTGAAGTAGGTATCCTCGGTGTAGCAAAGCAGCTTAAGTCGCTTAATAAAGGCAAAGCCACCGGTCCTGATTGTAAGCCGGTCAGGTTCCTCTCAGAGTATGCTGATACAATAGTACCACATTTAGCAAACGTAAATAATCGATCGCTCGTTGAAAGATCCGTTTCTAAAGACTGGAAAGTTGAACAAGTGGCACCAATACCCAAGAAAGGAAATAAAAGTAATCCGATGAATTACAGAGACATATCGCTAACACTGATTTGCAGTAGGATTTTGGAATATATACGGTGTTCGAACATTATGACTTATCACGAAGAAGACGATTTATTGACGAACCGACAACGGGGATTCAGAAAATATCGTTCTTGCGAAACACATCTAGCTCTTTATTCTGAAGAAGTAATGAGTGCTATTGACAGGGGATCTCAAATTGAATCCATATCTGTAGATTTCCAGAAGGCTTTTGACACCGTTCCTCACAAGCGACTTCTAATCAAATTGCGTGTCTGTGGACTATCGTCTCAGTTACATGTCTGTGTAATGTCTCTTGCAGAGGTCTCTCCGCGATATTTTCAGAAATTTTATAAATTATATATCTCAGTACATATCTCGAAATATCTCTTCTTATCTTACCGATTCCTAAACTTTAATATACGATGATTATCAATGCAAAGTAGTTTCAAGACCTATTATTCCTTGGAGCGTCCATTTACTCCATGAAATAGCTTCTCTGCTATCTGTTTTCTCTTATGAAAAGAATGAAGGGGTGCTTGCCGATTAGCCGTGAAAGAACGAAGATGTATATGTATGTATTGTTGAGCTAGTCGCCATCTTCATGAGATTCTGTATGAGAAGGAATTTAATACATGAACTAAACTAAAGTAAGTGTGTTCGCGTATTATTTAACTGATTATTATTGACAGTGTCTGCTTACTACGCTGTGTTGCACGGGATCAGTGGGGAACGTCTGATTTACACTGGACGAACCTGCCGTTTTGTATGCTCAAGATATCCAGTTACTTCAAATAAATAGGCTAACACGGTCTTACCAGCAGATCTCCGGTCTTCCCCATGTGATCACCGAAAGTTAATAATTATTACAAATGTTTCCAGGAGATCGACTGACAATTTTCGTCGCACCGAGACTTCGAAATTGCTTCACTGCCTTATGGAATTTAAGTTAAGCTCAATTTAATCAGGATAGAACAGTATTGAACTGTGTGAATGTGATAAACCTGCTTTGTAACATCCGGCGTTCCCCATGGAAGTGTTATACGTCCTCTGTTGTTCCTGATCTACGTAAACGATTTAGAAGGCAAAACCGAGTAGCACTCTTAGATTGTTTGCAGATGATGCTGTATTTACCGTCTTGTTAAGTCATCAGATAATAAAAATAAATTGCAAAATGATTCAGACAAGTTATCTGTATGGTCTGGGAAGTGGAAATTGACTCTAAATAATGAAAAGTGTGAAGTCATTCACATGAGTACCAAAAGGAAGCCGGCCGAAGTGGCCGTGCGGTTCTAGGCGCTACAGTCCGGAACCGCGAGACCGCTACGGTCGCAGGTTCGAATCCTGCCTCGGGCCTGGATGTGTGTGTTGTCCTTAGGTTAGTTAGGTTTAAGTAGTTCAGAAGTATAGTCCCATAGTGCTCAGAGCCATTTGAACCATTTGAACCAAAAGGAATCCGCTAAATTTCGGTAAACTAAATACTTAGGGTTTACAATTACGAATAACTTAAGTTGGAAAGGTCACATAGATAATCTTATGGGTAAAACAAACCAAAGGCTACGATTTATTAGTGAACACTGAGAAAATGCAACGGGTCTAATAAAGAGACTGGCTGCACTACGCTTGTACGTCCTCTTGTGGAGTGTTGCTGCGTGGTATGGAGTCCGCATCAAACAGGGTCGACGGAGGGCATCGAAAAAGTTCAAAGAAAGGCAGCTCGTTTTGTACTATCGCGAAATACGGGAGAGAGCGTTGCAGATATGATACGTGAATTCGGGTGGCAGTCATTAAAACAAAGGCGTTTTTCGTTGCGGTAGAATCTTCTCTTGAAATTTCAATCACCAACATTCTCCCGAGAGTGTGAAAATATTTTGTCGGTGCCCATTTGCGTAGGGTGGAATGATCATCATAATAAAATAAAAGAAATCGGAGCTCGCACAGAAAGATTTAAGTGTCAGTTTTTCTCGCAAGCTTTACGAGAGTGGACCGGTAGAGAGATAGCCTGGAGGTGGTTCGATGAACTCTCTGCCAGGCACTTAACTTTGAATTGCAGAGTATTCACGTAGATGCAGATGTAGATGTCGTTGTTTGTGTGGCTATGCACCGGAAGCGGTCGCGACAGGAAATAAACATTGTTTAGACTCACTAAATTAGTATACTGTAGAAAATACATCTTTCATTATACTTCATCACGACAGCGACAGAATTGAAAAAGTAATCAGACAAGGGGATTGCACAAAAAAAGAAAATAAACACACTTTTCCAGTTTTAGAGGGGAATTTCCCATCCTTAAACCGGGAAACGAAGAAGGACTACTAGTTCTGGGATTTACCGGATCAGCAAGGTTTTTTACTGTTTGCCTCTTGTGCAATAAAAAGCAATTATAAGTGGAATATATTAATAATGTAAATCTGGAGGTAGATCAGGAAAGTCTGTTATAAAAAGACGAAGAAATGTACAATCAACACATCGAAGAAAAGTAATGCAAACTAGCAATGAAGTGATAGAATAATACGACTAGTGTGGTTTTTTGTAGGTCAGTTGAAGACAACGTCTGGGAGTGTAGGAAAACAAATAACCAAAGGAAATAATAGCTTGGTGTGTTTCTGGTAAACCAAATACGATTTTCGAAATTAAGTTTCCAATGTGTCTGAAAAAGAAAGTATACCACCGAGCGATGAGGCGGGGCGGTTAGCTCAGAGGACTCGCATTCGGGAGGACAAAGGTCCAAACCCGCGTCCAGCCATCCAGGATTAGGTTTTTCGTGATTTCTCTAAATCGCTAGACGAAAATGCTGCGATGGTTCCTTTAAAAAGGCACGGCCGATATCTTTCCCCATCCGTGACATAATCCGATCTTGTGCTCCGTCTCTAACAACCAAGATGTTGACGGAACATTAAATCCAATCTTGCTTCCTTCCTTTGGAACTATACAATCAGTATGTGTTATCGGTTTTGACTTATGAGAGTGGGCTATGACTTTCAATAATAAACCCATTCAGAAACGGAGGATTGCTCAGGAAATGAAATGGAGTGGAGGATGTAATTATGATAGGAATAAACATTAAATATAGGTAGACAGCAGTAGTAGCCAGGCAAATGGATTTTAGATGGGCAAACGATGTTGTTCCCTGGTTTCCAAGAGATAAGCAAAGACCGTGACGACTAAGCAACGGAGGGTGAGTAGAAGACATTAGGAAACATCGAGAGGCAATATGGATGCAAGCATCGAATTGGGAACGTGCCACTGGGAACTTTTATCCAGCGGTGGTTATCAAATAGCTGACTATGATAACGTGGTGGAAAGTAACACATTGACCGGTTATTCTTGTTCGTTATCACATAAGTTGCCAAAGTGACATCAAGCTGGAACAGTGTTCCAGGCTATGAGCCATCACGTTGTTATCAGCCGAATTAAAACAGTTATATGTGTCTTTCACTTTTATTTTTTCCCACAACGCATTTCAAGGGATTATACCCTCATCTCCAGGCGGATCAGTAAATCACATTAGAATTCCTTTTTCCAGATGTAGCCATTTGTCTTCCTTAACAATCGTTTAGCTAAAAATAATTTATTACACTACTGGCCATTAAAATTGATACACCAAAAAGAAATGCAGATGATAAACGGGTATTCATTGGACAAATATATTATACTAGAAGTAACATGTGATTACATTAACACGTAACTTGGGTGCATAGATCCTGAGACATCAGTGCCCATAACAACCACCTCTGGCCGTAATAAAGGCCTTGATACGCCTGGGCATTGAGTCAAACAGAGCTTGGATGGCGTGTACAGGTACAGCTGCCCACGCGGCTTCAACACGATACCACAGTTCATCAAGAGTAATAACTGGCGTATTGTGACGAGCCAGTTGTTCGGCCACAATTGATCAGACGTTTTCAATTGGTGAGAGATCTGGAGAATGTGCTGGCCAGGGCGGCAGTCGAACATTTTCTGTATCCGGAAAGGCCCGTACAGAACATGCAACATGCGGTCGTGCATTATCCTGCTGAAATGTAGTGTTTCACAGTGATTGAATGAAGGGTACAGCCACGGGTCGTAACACATCTGAAATGTAACGTCCACTGTTCAAAGTGCCGTCAATGCGAACAAGAGGTGACCGAGACGTGTAACCAACGGCACCCCATACCATCATGCCGGGTGATACGCCAGTATGGCGATGACGAATATAAGCTTCCAATGTGCGTTCACCACGATGTCGCCAAACACAGATGCGACCATCATGATGCTGTAAACAGAACCTGGATTCATCCAAAGAAATGACGTTTTGCCATTCGTGCACCCAGGTTCGTCGTTGAGTACACACCATCGCAAGCGCTCCTGTTTGTGATGCAGCGTCAAGGGTAACCGCAGCCATGCTCTCCGAGCTGATTGTCCATGCTGCTGGAAACGTCGTCGAACGGTTCGTGCAGATGATTGTTGTCTTGCAAACGTCCCCATCTGTTGACTCAGGGATCGAGACGTGGCTGCACTATCCGTTACAGCCATGCGCATAAGATGCCTGTCATCTTGACTGCTAGTGATACGAGGCCGTTGGGATCCAGCACGGCGTTCCGTAATACCCTCCTGAACCCACCAATTCCATATTCTGCTAACATTCATTGGATCTCGACCAACGCGAGCAGAAATGTCGCGATACGATAAACCGCAATCGCGATAGGCTACAATCCGACCTTTATCAAAGTCAGAAACGTGATGGTATGCATTTCTCCTCCTTACACGAGGCATCCCAACAACGTTTCACCAGGCAATGCCCGTGAACTACTCTTTGTGTATGAGAAATCGGTTGGAAACTTTCCTCATGTCAGCACGTTGTAGATGTCGCTACGGGCGCCAACCTTGTGTGAATGCTCTGAAAAGCTGATCATTTGCATATCACAGCATCTTCTTCCTGTCTGTTAAATTTCGCGTCTGTAGCTCGTCATCTTCGTGGTGTAGCAATTTTAATTCCCAGTAGTGTATGTGCAACATATTTTATGCCGTGTATTCACATGCGCGCTGTAGGCACTTGTTTCGAAAAACCTGCAGTCATCTAGCCGTCTGCTGGGATAGTTTATTGCTGGGTAGAGACTTCAACGAATGTCTTAGCAAGTCGTCTAAACTTTGACGTGAAGCAACCAATAGAAAATCTTGTCAGGTAGAATCAACGAGTGCCACGTGGTAGACAGATATACAGGCGTTCCCGTCTATACGCGACATGATGTTCTTCCACTTTCTGCTGTGAAGACGCACTAATCTCTTTAGCGTGGACGCTTTCTCTTATGGTGATGAAATGAGCACATTGAAGTGATATCGTGTGGATTATGGGGAGATGGTTGCTGCCCTGTTTGCTCGCACGACGTTTCCGTAAACGTACGCCATGAGGCTTTCAGATTGCGGGACACTAGGTTTCTTTCTGCAAGATACTTTTTTGCAATCGTACTTGACGGGGGCTACATTAAGTTTTTGTTCGAATTTACAATTTTGTTACAACACGTGGGACTCGATATCCAATTTTATTCAGTCATCGGAGATTTCAGGTCATTTATCTCGTTGCTCTTCGACTCAAGAAATAAAACTTCGAACTTCGGGCTTGAAATTTAGTATGCAGGTTATAGATTGAAGAGCCAAAGAAACAGATACACCAGCCTAATAACATGTAGGGCCCCCGCGAGCACGCAGAAGTGCAGCAACACGACGTGGCACGGACTCGACTAATGTCTGAAGTAGTGCTGGTGGGAAATGACACCGTGAATCCTGTAGGGCTGTCTATAAATCCGTAAGAGTACGAGGGGGCGGAGATCTCTTCTGAACAGCATGATACAAGACATCCCAGATATGCTCAATAATTTTCATGTCTGGGGAGTTTGGTGGCCAGCGGAAGTGTTTAAACTCAGAAGAGTGTTCCGAGAGCCCCTCTGTAGCAATTCTGCACATGTGGGGTATCGCAGTGTCCTGCTGGAGTTGCCCAGGTCCGTCGGAATGCGCAATGGACATGAGTGGATGCAGGTGATTAGGCAGGATGTTTACGTACGTGTCACCTGTCAGAGTCGTATCTAGACGTATTAGGAGTCCCATATCATTCCAACTGCATACGCCCCACACCACTACAGAGCCTCCACAAGCTGTAACAGTCTCCTGCTGACTTGCACCGTACATGGATTCATGAGGTTGTCTCCATACCCGTAAACGTCCTCGATACAATTTGAAACGAGACTTTTTCGACCAGGCAACATGTTTCCAGTCATCAACAGTCCAATGTCGGTGATGACGGGCCCAGGCGAGGCGTGAGGCTTTGTGTCGTGCAGTCGTCAAGGGTACACGAGTGGACCTTCGGCTCCGAAAGCTCATATCGATGATGTTTCGTTGAATGGTTCTCACTAAGACACTTGTTGGTGGCCCATCATTGAAATCTGCAGCAATTTGTGGAAGGGTTGCACTTCTGTCACGTTGAGCGATTCTCTTCAGTCGTCGTTAGTCTCGTTCTTGCAGGATCCTTTTCCGGCAGCGACGATGTCGGAGATTTGATGTTTTACCGGATTCCTGATATTCACGGTACACTCGTGAAATGGTCGTACGGGAGAATCCCCACTTCACCGCTACCTCGGAGATACTGTGTCTCATCGCTCGTGCGCTAATTATAACACCAAGTTCAAATTCACTTAAATCTTGTAAACTGTAGCGGCAGTAACCCATCTAACAACTACGCCAGACGCTTGTTGTCTTATACAGGGTGTTACAAAAAGGTACCGCAAAACTTTCAGGAAAAATTCCTCACACCCAAATAAAGAAAAGATGTTATGTGGACATGTGCCCGGAAACGCTTAATTTCCATGTTAGAGCTCATTTTAGTTTCGTCAGTATGTACTGTACTTCCTCGACTCACCGGCAGTTGGCCCAGTTGAAGGAAGGTAATGTTGACTTCGGTGCTTGTGTTGACATGCGACTCATTGCTCTACAGTACTAGCATCAAGCACATCATTACGTAGCATCAACAGGTTAGTGTTCATCACGAACGTGGTTTTGCAGTTAGGGCAATGTTTACAAATGCGGAGTTGGCAGATGCCCATTTGATGTATGGATTAGCACGGGGCAATAGCCGTGGCGCGGTACGTTTGTATCGAGACCGATTTCCAGAACGAAGGTGTCCCGACAGGAAGACGTTCGAAGCAACTGCTCGGTGTCTTAGGGAGCACGGAACATTCCAGCCTATGACTCGCGTCTGGGGAAGACCTAGAACGACGAGGACACCTGCAATGGACGAGGCAATTCTTCGTGCAGTTGACGATAATCCTAATGTCAGCGTCAGAGAAGTTGCTGCTGTACAAGGTAACGTTGACCACGTCACTGTATGGAGAGTGCTACGGGAGAACCAATTGTTTCCGTACCATGTACAGCGTGTGCAGGCACTATCAGCAGCTGATTGGCCTCCACGGGTACAAATCTGCGAATGGTTCATCCAATAATGTGTGAATCCCCATTTCAGTGCAAATGTTCTCTTTACGGATGAGGCTTCATTCCAACGTGATCAAATTGTAAATTTTCACAATCAACATGTGTGGGCTGACGAGAATCCGCACGCAATTGTGCAATCACGTCATCAACACAGATTTTCTGTGAACGTTTGGGCAGGCATTGTTGGTGATGTCTTGATTGGGCCCCATGTTCTTCTACCTACGCTCAATGGAGCACGTTATCATGATTTCCTACGGGATACTCTACTTGTGCTGCTAGAACATGTGCCTTTACAAGTACGACACAACATGTGGTTCATGCACGATGGAGCTCCTGCACATTTCAGTCCAAGTGTTCGTACGCTTCTCAACAACAGATTCGGTGACCGATGGATTGGTAGAGGCGGACCAATTCCATGGCCTCCACGCTCTCTTGACCTCAACCCTCTTGACTTTCATTTATGGGGGCATTTAAAAGTTCTTGTCTACGCAACCCCGTACCAAATGTAGAGACCCTTCGTGCTCGTATCGTGGACGGCTGTGATACAATACGCCATTCTCCAGGGCTGCATCAGCGCATCAGGGATTCCATGCGACGGAGGGTGGATGCATGTATCCTCGCTAACGGAGGACATTTTGAACATTTCCTGTAACAAAGTGTTTGAAGTCACGCTGGTACGTTCTGTTGCTGTGTGTTTCCATTCCATGATTAATGTGATTTGAAGAGAAGTAATAAAATGAGCTCTAACATGGAAAGTAAGCGTTTCCGGACACATGTCCACATAACATATTTTCTTTCTTTGTGTGCGAGGAATGTTTCCTGAAAGTTTGGCCGTACCTTTTTGTAACACCCTGTATATGCATTACCGACCGCAGCGCCGTATTCTGCCCGTTTACATACCTCTGTATTTAAATACGCCTGCCTATCCAGTTTCTTTGGCGCTTCAGTGTATTTCTTTGCCTGTTATGTGTGGATGGTGACGTAAAGAGACGCGGTCTGTTGAATGGGATTGATATACGAATATGGGATTTTGTATTCAGTTTCTGAACAACGTATTAAGTGTACACATAATCAGGGATTCTGAAGAACTTTTTCTTCATTCCCCTGATTTTTATTAAAGTTAATCTTTCACGTGTTCCACATCTCTGCAGCGTCCACTAAACAACTACGTTCTCGGAAGTACTACGTTCGCTTTAATTACATTTAAAGCGAAGAGGGAAGAAACTACCTTCTGCAGTTGTGGTACTTTTCATTTCAAATGAAACTTTCAGCTATCGAAGTAAATTCGTGTTGCTGTGGAAGTCCAAGATACATGCTTGCGTAGACGGAGGCTTAGAGAAAAGATTATGCTATCACACTAGCTCAGATCTTTTCCATTTATTAGTGTGTTGTAGGGTACAAATTGGAAAGACGTTTTGTCTTCGTTTAGCTTTTGTTAAACCTATCTTTAATTATTATTCATTTGCTCTTTGAGGAAGAGGTTGTAACTACGAAATTTTAAAAAAACCGAGTCAGAGTGCTTTTATTCCAATGGATCATGCTCTATATAAAGAGGTAATATTTCAGGACATTGAAAATCGATGTCTTGTCTCTTATAAACTCACAGATTAAAGCTTAAAGTAATGTAAGGCTTTCAGAGTGTCACAATGGATAAAGATTGAGAACTTCGTCTACACTCCAAACAAGATTCCCACTCGACAAACCGAGTAAGGAATGGATCACGAATCTCCGCCTGGTCTCCGAGATATGGGTTCTCAGTGGTTTCCCAGAGACGTTTGAGGCGGTTCATGTATCCTTAAACAAGATTCTGGTCGGTTTCGGTCACAATTCATTTCCACTCGCAGTCTGAGTTTCGTCTCTGCCAAGGGCACCTGCAGAAAGCCATCCAAAAAGGGAGTAGGATTCTAAACTTGCAATTTTTTATGTAACTTGAGTATAGTACACACTCTTTGTTAAGGTAGATTACTTTGATAACAATATGTATTTCATTAGTAATGCAAAGTAGCTCTTTTTCTGTTATTAATTCGCATATGAATGCCACCTTTTTGATTCAAAGATTTGAAATTACACCATTTCTATGATTAAAGCTAGGGTGTTCAACGAGTTATTGATACCATCTGTACCACTCCACTTTAATTAATTGCAAAACTGCACAGCTGACCGTATTAATGGGTATATTGCATTATTTTCATGTCTCCCATTATTTAATGTTGACTGGCACAATTAAAGTTGAATAAAAACTGCTTCAAAAGCCACATTGTTTTGGGTCGTTTGGGTAAAGTGTAACCCCAGACAGCGTTCGACTAGATGAATGTAGCAAAAATCCAGTAACCATCACCAAACTGGTCGTTAGAAGTCATTTGTGGATGATACAAAGTGGTCCTCTTTCATTCATGCCAACTCATGTTTTCCATCGTCCTCGGCAACGCTACATTTGCGGTCTAGTACAGGGTGGGGCAAATAAAAGAGGCCCGGCCGTGTGGATACGACTGAACGTGAATGTATGCATATAACCTCACCGAGTGACGCGCACACAACATGTACGCCATCCACATTGGTTCAGAGCGTGTCACTGTGAGTGGAGCAGTGCAAAACGGACGACGGCACTCACAGTGGAGCAGTGGGTGTTCGTTGTGGAAAGTTACATGACAACAAAGTCGTGGAAACAGCGTAGTCAATTGTTTGCTGAGGAGGCTAATAATGTCAAAATACCTGTAAAGAATACCAAGTAACGCTTAGTCCGAAAATGGCGTCACGTAGGATGAGTTTTTAATAAGTCAAAAAAACATTCCAAACTGTGCCCGCACACCAGAAAATGTGGCTGCAGTTTACCAGAAAATGCTTCAGTCCTTCCAGATCAACCCGACGCCTGACATATCACGTCGATCATTCGGATGAATTCTCCACATGGACCTACACGTGCATTAAAGCGCTCCTCAGCGCCTCCGGTTTTGTGAATGGCTGTTCACACAAATAACAATGAATCGCTTGGACATGGATTTGTTCTTTATATCCGATGAAGCCTGGTTTCACCTGAGTTGTTATGTGATCTCACAGAATCACAGGCTCTGAGTATCGGAGAATCCGTGTAACTTACGCGAAACACCATTGCTTGATCAGAAGGTTTGGGTTTGGTGTACTGTGTCTGCACGCCGCATTATTGGTCCCGTGTTCTTTCATCAGACGACCTCAGCGCGCTACGTTGCCAATATTTTGAGACCATTTGTGGTAGCATTAACGGAGGAGGAAATGACCTACAGTTACTTCCATCAGGATGGAGCAACTGCCCATACAGTCGGCCGAACCTTGGGGCACATTTACACAATCTTCACGAGTGACAGAGTTGTTAGGAAAGGTAAGTCTGGTCGAGGCCCTAGCTTCCCAACCAGGTCATCTGATCTCTCATTGTGCGATTGCTTTGTGTGGGAGGCCGTAAGGTCTAAGGTGCATCGTAACAACTCTCTTAGTCTTCAAGAAGTGCAGCAGAATATATCGGATGAGATTGCAGCAATTTCAGCAGTCCAGTTTCGTTCCGCCTTCAGCAACTTGCTGACCAGGGCCCAAAAGTGCTAAGAGATGAATGTTGGTCACTTTCAACATCTGCTATAGTCAGGTAAAGTACTTTATTTCCTTTCCTCTGCTGTATTTCTTTGTACGCTGGAACTCTGTTCTCAGAGCCACTTTTATTTGCCTCATCTGAAGAATCGGAGACGGTCATTGTTACAACTGCTTCAGAGTTCTTAATGAATAAAAAACGTGCATACAACCAGATTACAAGTCGGCGAGCGTGGCTTTTCTTCTCTCCTTCCTGTGGAAGCTAGTGTTTCGTAATGACGCCGACAACAACTTCGCATGAAGTGTTGAGTGCTATTTATAAGGGACTTCAGAACGATTCCGTATTTCTGGATTTCCAGAAGGCTTTTGACACTGTACCACACAAACGGATCATAGTGAAATTGCGTGCTTATGGAATATCGTCTCAGTTATGTGACTGGATTTGTGACTTCCTGTCAGAGAGGTTCGTAGTAATTGACGGTAAGTCGTCGAGTAAAACAGAACTGATTTCTGGCGTTCCCAAAGGTAGTGTTATAGGCACTTTGCTGTTCCGTATGTATATAAACGATCTGGGAGACAATCTGAGCAGCAGTCTTGGGTTGTTTGCAGATGACGCTGTCGTTTATCGACTGATAAAATCATCAGAAGATCAAAACAAACTGCAAAACGATTTAGAAATGTTTCAAATGGTTCTCAACACTATGGGACTTAACATCTGAGGTCATCAGTCACCTAGACTTCGAACTACTTAAACCTAGCTAACCTCAGGTCATCACACACAGCCATGCCTGAGGCAGGATTCGAACCTGCGACCGTAGCAGCAGCGCGGTTCTGGACTGAAGAGCCTAGAGCCGCTCGGCCACAGCGGCCGTTACGATTTAGAAAAGATATCTGAATGATGCGAAAATTGGCAGTTGACCCTAAATAACGAAAAGTGTGAGGTCATATCATGAGTGCTAAAAGGAATCCGTTAAACTTCGGATACACGATAAATCAGTCAAATATAAAGGCCGTAAATTCAACTAAATACCTAGGAATTACAATTACGAACAACTTAAATTTGAAGGAACACATAGAAAATGTTGTGGGGAAGGGTAACCAAAGTCTGCGTTGTATTGGCAAGATACATAGAAAATGTAGCCGATCTACTAAGGAGAATACATAGAAAATGTAGCCGATCTACTAAGGAGACTGCCGACACTACGCTTGTCCGTCGTCTTTTAGAATACTGCTGCGCGGCGTGAGATCCTTGCCATATAGGATTGACGGAGCACATCGAAAAGTTCAAAGAAGGGCAGTGCATTTTATATTATCGCGAAATATGGGGAGTGTGTCACTGAAATGATACACGATTTGGGCTGGACATCATTAAAAGAAAGGCGTTTTTCGTTGTGACGGAATCTTCTCACAAAGTTCCAATCACCAACTTTCTTCCCCGAATGCGAAAATATTTTGTTGACAGAGCTCGTACTGAATGATACAGGTATTCGTTCTTTCCGCGCGCTATACGAGATTGGAATAATAGAAAATTGTGAAGATGGATCGAACAACCCTCTGCCAGGCACTTAAATGTAGATGCAGAAATGGTGATCACACTTCCTCCGCCACTCCCCAGAATAGGGCGAGCGCTCTAATGAACAATTATGAATACAAAGATACAGGAGGAGGTGCGGTAAAAGTTTACCGGAAACATCTGAAGGAAAACAGTAAAAAATGCGAATGAAAATCCTCCCTTCACTGAACTCTGAAAACAATAGAGACAGGAAAGGGAGTTTTGCGTGGGTCAGGCGCGTGGCGACACAACGTTCCGAGAGATATGACGACAGCGGCGGCGGCGGCGGCGGCGGCGGCGGCGGCGGCGATGTGATATGTTTAGTGCGCGCTCGCTGTCAACACGAAAACACTATTGCTTCGCCAGGTCCACGAATAAAGAACTTCGCTTTTCTTTCTGCCTTCAAGGAGTATAGTGGTCTTGTGTTCTCGACGTCCCAACGAATGCGCCGTATGGAAAATGAAGGAAGGAAGGATGACTAGGACTTCGTCGTCCCGTCGATGACGAGATCATTAGAGACAAAGTACGAGCGATAATTATAAAGCAGCACGGCAGCGTAGCACGCCGCTAGAGACTCCAATCCCCACTTTATCAATGGACGGCACCATTTCGTCTCCTCAGAACTATCCACTGCGTTCAACTGGTCTTTCGAGAATTTCGCAACGTAATTGACAGACGTTCAAGTTTTTATTTCTGAGTTTTAATTCCCTTTCCAAATTTATCATGCTCTCCTGCTCGCTCATTGTACAGATTGAATAACGTGGGATACAGGCTACACATTTATTTCATTCCCTTCTCAACTGCCGCCTCCCATTCATCTCCTCCAACCCTCTACAACTAAATTCTGGTTAATGTTCGAATTGTAGGGAATTTTAGGCTCCCTGTATTTTACCTCTGCTAACTTCAGAATTTCAAACATTATTTTTCAGACAACAATGTCAAAATTTTGTTGTAAATCTACAAATGCTATAGATGTAGGTTTGTCTTTTTCCAGTCTCTCTTCTAAGATAATTTGTACGGTCAGTATCGCTTCCCGGGTTCCTACGGTACTCCGGAACCCACACCTTCTACTAGTCGTTCCATTCTTCTGTAAATAATTCGTTTTAGTATTTTATAGAAATGGCTTATTAAGGTGATCTTAATATATAGCTGTAGTGTCTGACTTCTTTGGAGCTGAAATTAGTAGATTCTTCCGGAAGTAAGAGTGTATTTCACTTGGCTCGCACAGCTCGGATAGCATTTCGCCTACTTAGCTGGGTGGTAACATGCTCGGCTCCCATGCAAGAAGGTCCGGGTTCGATTCCCTACCGGACTGGAAAGTTTCGTCGCTCGGGGAGTGGCTGTTGTGTTGTCCTCACCAACATTTCATCCTCATCACCGGCCATTTCATCCTCATCACCGGCCATTTCATCCTCATCACCGGCGCGCAAGTCGCCCAATGTGGCGTCGACTGAAATAAAACTTGCGCTCTGGGGCCGAACTTCCCCTGATGGGGCCTCACGGCGAAGAATGCCGTACGCTCATTTCCATTTCTTGGATAACGGGTCATATAGTTTGGTATGGTTGATTCTGCCAAAGATATTAATAATTGTGAGGGAATGTCGTCCTCTTGGGTACCTTGTTTCAGCCAATATCTTTCAGTATTCTGTCACATTCTTCTAGTAGTTCACCTCTTTTAAATCATCTCCATCTACTTCTTTCTCCCTTTTCATAATGGTGCCATCTGTTTTATCTATTATATATTTTTGTTATTATCATTACTATTATTACTGTTATTATTATTATTACTACTATTACATTATTAGACTATTATTATTATTGTCATTATATTATTTTCTAATACTGTATTCCCATTTAAGAGAAAGTTTGAACTTGAGTAGCAGTTGTATTCCGCTTGTTCCTTCTTTCTTCCCAACTTCTCTCCAAACGCTTGCGTTCTTCTGACTATTTATTTCCTCTTCTCTTTCCCGCGTGTCCTTATTTATGTGTATGCTTTAAATGATGTATCTTGTATGATTCCCATTTCTTTAAAACATCTACATCTACGTCTACATGGATACTCTACAAATCACATTCAAGTGCCTGTCAGAGGGTTCATCGAACCACCTTCACAATTCTCTATCATTTCAATCTCTTATAGTGCGCAGAAAGAACAAACACATATATCTTTCCGTACGAGGTCTGATTTCCATTATTTTATCATGGTGATCGTTTCTCCCTATGTAGGTCGGCGTCAACAAAATATTTTCCCATTCGGAGGAGAGAGTTGGTGATTGGAATTTCGTGAGAAGATTCCTCCGATGTCCATCCCAAACTCTGTATCATTTCAGTGACACCCTCGCCCCTATTTCGTGATAATACAAAACGTGATGCCCTTCTTTGAACTTTTTCGATGTACTCTGTCAATCCTATCTCGTAAGGATCCCACACCACACAGCAGTACTCTAAAAGAAGACAGACAAATGTAGTGTAGACAGTCTCCTTAGTAGATCTGTTACATTTTCTAAGTATTCTACCAATACAATGCGGTCCTTGGTTAGCCTTCCCCACAACATTTTCTATGTGTTCCTTCCAATTTAAGTTGGTCGTAATTGTGATTCCTTGGTATTTAGTTGAGATTATGGCCTTTAGATTTGGCTGATTAATGGTGTAACGGATTCCTTTTAGCAATCATGTGGATGACCTCACACTTTTCGTTATATAGGGTCACTTGCCAATTTTCGCACCATATAGATATCTCCCCATGAACCATGGACCTTGCCGTTGGTGGGGAGGCTTGCGTGCCTCAGCGATACAGATGGCCGTACCGTAGGTGCAACCACAACGAAGGGGTATCTGTTGAGAGGACAGACAAACGTGTGGTTCCTGAAGAGCGGCAGCAGCCTTTTCAGTAGTTGCAGAGGTAACAGTCTGGATGATTGACTGATCTGGCCTTGTAACAATAACCAAAACGGCCTTGCTGTGCTGGTACTACGAACGGCTGAAAGCAAGGGGAAACTACAGCCGTAATTTTTCCCGAGGGCATGCAGCTTTACTGTATGATTAAATGATGATGGCGTCCTCTTGGGTAAAATATTCCGGAGGTAAAATAGTCCCCCATTCGGATCTCCGGGCGGGGACTACTCAAGAGGACGTTGTTATCAGGAGAAAGAAAACTGGCGTTCTACGGATTGGAGCATTGGGATGTCAGAACCCTTAATCGAGTAGGTAGGTTAGCAAATTTAAAAAGGGAAATGGATAGGTTAAAGTTAGATATAGTGGGAATTAGTGAAGTTCGGTGGCAGGAGGAACAAGACTTTTGGTCAGGTGATTACAGGGTTATAAATACAAAATCAAATAGGGGTAATGCAGGAGTAGGTTTAATAATGAATAAAAAAATAGGAGTACGGGTAAGCTACTACAAACAGCATAGTGAACGCATTATTGTGGCCAAGATAGACACAAAGCCCATGCCTACTACAGTAGTACAAGTTTATATGCCAACTAGCTCTGCAGATGATGAAGAAATTGATGAAATGTATGACGAGATAAAAGAAATTATTCAGGTAGTGAAGGGAGACGAAAATTTAATAGTCATGGGTGACTGGAATTCGTCAGTAGGAAAAGGGAGAGAAGGAAACATAGTAGGTGAATATGGATTGGGGGGAAGAAATGAAAGAGGAAGCCGCCTTGTAGAATTTTGCACAGAGCATAACTTAATCATAGCTAACACTTGGTTCAAGAATCATAAAAGAAGGTTGTATACGTGGAAGAATCCAGGAGATACTAAAAGGTATCAGATAGATTATGTAATGGTAAGACAGAGATTTAGGAACCAGGTTTTAAATTGTAAGACATTTCCAGGTGCAGATGTGGACTCTGACCACAAACTGTTGGCTATGAACTGCAGATTAAAATTGAAGAAACTGCAAAAAGGTAGGAATTTAAGGAGATGGGACCTGGATAAAATGAAAGAACCAGAGGTTGTACAGAATTTCAGGGAAAGCATAAGGGAACAACTGACAGGAATGGGGGAAAGAAATACAGTAGAAGAAGAATGGGTAGCTTTGAGGAATGAAATAGTGAAGGCAGCAGAGGATCAAGTAGGTAAAAAGACGAGGGCTAGTAGAAATCCTTGGGTAACAGAACAAATATTGAATTTAATTGATGAAAGGAGAAAATATAAAAATGCAGTAAATGAAGAAGGCAAAAAGGAATACAACCGTCTCAAAAATGAGATCGACAGGAAGTGCAAAATGGATAAGCAGGGATGGCTAGAGAACAAATGTAAGGATGTAGAGGCTTATCTCACTAGGGTAAGATAGATACTGCCTACAGGAAAATTAAAGAGACCTTTGGAGAAAAGGGAACCACTTGTATGAATATCAAGAGCTCAGATGGAAACTCAGTTCTAACCAAAGAAGGGAAAGCAGAAAGATGGAAAGAGTATATAGAGGGTCTATACAAGTGCGATGTACTTGAGGACAATATTATAGAAATGGAAGAGAATGTAGATGAAGATGAAATGGGAGATACGATACTGCGTGAAGAGTCTGACAGAGCACTGAAAGACCTGAGTCGAAACAAGGCCCCGGGAGTAGACAACATTCCATTAGAACTACCGATGGCCTTGCGAGAGCCAGTCATGACAAAACTCTACCATCTGTTGAGGAAGATGTATGAGACAGGTGAAGTACCCTCAGACTTCAAGAAGAATATAATAATTCAAATCCCAAAGAAAGCAGGTGTTGACAGATGTGAAAATTACCGAACTATCAGTTTAATAAGTAACAGCTGCAAAATACTAAGACGAATTCTTTACAGACGAATGGAAAAACTGGTAGAAGCCGACCTCGGGGCAGATCAGTTTGGATTCTGTAGAAATATTGGAGCACGTGAGGCAATACTGACCTTACGACATATCTTAGAAGAAAGATTAAGGAAAGGCAAACCTACATTTCTAGCATTTGTAGACTTAGAAAAAGCTTTTGACAATGTTGACTGGAATACTCTTTCAAATTCTGAAGGTGGCAGGGGTAAAATACAGGGAGCAAAAGGCTATTTACAATTTGTACAGAAACCAGATGGCAGTTATAAGAGTCGAGGGACATGAAAGGGAAGCAGTGGTTGGGAAGGAAGTGATGTTATTCAATCTGTATATTGAGCAAGCAATAAAGGAAACAAAGAAAAATTCAGAGTAGGTATTAAAATCCATGACGAAGAATAAAAACCGAGGTTCGCCAATGACATTGTAATTCTGTCAGAGACAGCAAAGGACTTGGAAGAGCAGTTGAACGGAATGGACAGTGTCTTGAAAGGAGGATATATGATGAACATCAACAAAAACAAAACGAGGATAACGGGATGTAGTCGCATTAAGTCGGGTGATACTGAGGGAATTAGATTAGGAAATGAGGCACTTAAAGAAGTAAAGGAGTTTTGCTATTTGTGGAGCAAAATAACTGATGATGGTCGAAGTAGAGAAGATATAAAATGTAGACTGGCAATGGCAAGGAAAGCGTTTCTGAAGAAGAGAAATTTGTTAACATCGAGTATAAATTTAAGTGTCAGGAAGTCGTTTCTGAAAGTATTTGTATGGAGTGTTGGCATGTATGGAAGTGAAACATGGACGATAAATAGTTCGGACAGGAGGAGAATAGAAGCTTTCGAAATGTGGTGCTACAGAAGAATGCTGAAGATTAGATGGGTAGATCACATAACTAATGAGGAGGTATTGAATAGAACTGGGGAGAAGAGGAGTTTGTGGCACAACTTGACGAGAAGAAGGGACCTGTTGGTAGGACATGTTCTGAGGCATCAAGGGATCACAAATTTAGCATTGGAGGGCAGCGTGGAGGGTAAAAATCGTAGAGGGAGACCAAGAGATGAATACACTAAGCAGATTCAGAAGGATGTAGGTTGCAGTAGGTACTGGGAGATGAAGAAACTTGCACATGATAGGGTAGCATGGGGAGCTGCATCAAACCAGTCTCAGGACTGAAGACCACAACAACAACAATAGATATCTTTTATAAACCACTTCTGTTTCAGCAGTTCATTTTGTCTTGCTTTTGCTAGTGTGCGCAACGTTAAAAATTTGGTTGTAAGCCCATTCTTGTTCATCCTGTGGATATGTCCATAAACTTTCATCCTTCTTTTTCTAAAAGTATCCATTATTGTTTCTGTCTTTTTATGTACATCTCTGTTGACGGCCTCTTTATGCAAATTCGTTCTGGTCCGAATATTTTTCTGACATTTTCCTTTGGCCGGCCGAAGTGGGTGTGCTGTTCTAGGCGCTGCAGTCTGGAACCGCGAGACCGCTACGGTCGCAGGTTCGAATCCAGCCTCGGCCATGGATGTGTGTGATGTCCTTAGGTTAGTTAGGTTTAACTAGTTCTAAGTTCTAGGGGACTAATGAACTCAGAAGTTGAGTCCCATAGTGCTCAGAGCCATTTGAACATTTTCCTTTCCTGAAACTTCCTGGCAGATTAAAACTGTGTGCCCGACCAAGACTCGAACTCTGCTGTCAGTACCGGCCGTGAGTCGTGCTTCGGTAGCTCAGATGGTAGAGCACTTGCCCGCGAAAGGCATAGGTCTCGAGTTCGAGTCTCGGTCGGGCACACAGTTTTAATCTGCCAGGAAGTTTCATATCAGCGCACACTCCGCTGCAGAGTGAAAATCTCATTCTGGATTTTCCTTTCCTGTTTTTCCCTCTCTCTTACTTTTCTTTGACTGTGAATCACCGTAGTATCTGCAGCGTAGAATGCTTCCTGTAGTGCTGCTATGTTGCAATGACTTAGTTTTGTATTAACAGAGATAGATTTTGTATTGTAATGACTCCAAGTGACCTTATATGCTTTTCGTAATTTTGAGATTTTTTCTTGATTGGGTATTGTGTTCAGTCCTGATTGTTGGATGATCTCTCCTAGATATTTCAAGTGCGTAATACCAGGGGAGATTATCTGTAGGCTTCGTTTCCATGTGTTGAATTTTCTAGTAAGAAATTTGGAAGCCACTTTCCTGTGAGATTTCACGTAGTTTATCCAGAGCTATCTTGGCCTTTTCTCTATTGTTTATAAGAACAGTGAGACTGTCTGCTCTTTTTAAATCCCAAGTTGGATTGTCTTTTTTCTGCTCCCATATCTTCGCAATTTTTTCCTTAGTCAGGCTTCCTCCGTTTGAGCTCTTCATGTTCATTCAACTGCTATCTAATTGCCCAAAAGGATTCTTTAACTTTCCGATACACAGCCTCACTGCAATGTATGCTTCTGCAGCATTGATTTTCTCCTGTTGCTGCTTTACTATCCTATACTTTACATCAATTTCATTTTTAGACGTCTGCACCCTCTTTTACCTGCTCCTTTTGCTGCGTTTTTTTTTTTTATTTTCCTCTTTCATCAATTAAATTCACTATCTCGTGTGTATCCACGGATTTCCAATGCATCTCGTATTTTAGTCTAATTGATTTTCTGCTGCCTTCTCTCTCAAAGCGACTCATTCGTCTTCTGTTGCATCCCTTCCCCCCGCTTAGTCTATACTGACATAATTCTCCCTTTGAAACTTGCAAAACATCTTTGGATGTTTTAAATTATCCAGGTCCTGTCTCGTTGATTTCCCATCTTTTTGCAACTACTTCAGTTTTAAGCTGCAGTTCATTACCAATAAATTGTGACTAGAGTCCACATCTACTCCTCATAATGTTTTGTAGTTTAAAATCTGGTTTCTTGCTTTATGTGAAACCATATAGTGTCTCCAGTTGTCCTCTAACAAGGAAACATCACCAACTTGACTTCATACGTTCAGGAAAAAAAGCACACTTACAAAATATCAGCCCCACCAATCGATCCCATGCGAAAATTTGGAGCATAATCCTGACAGTACGCAGTTATGACCCTCTGAGAGGAAAGTTTTTAAACTTTCTCGCGCGCCGGTTGTTTCCCGCTAACTCCACCCCACTGCAGCCGTCTAACGCCCGAACGCCAAGTATTGTACAGCAGACTGACAGCCAGAACCCTCCCATTCTATATGTTTAAGGCAATGGAAGAGCAGGTGAGAGGTGGAAATATCTACGTAGCATAAGCTAAAATCGTGTTCGAGAATACATGTTATTCTAAGCGGAAAAATAGCAAGCACTTGTGAGGGTACGGTACTATCACACAGTAATATATTTGACATCAATTATTATTTTAAATGGCAAAGTTATCGATCCACCACCTAACAGGGTGTGTATTACGTGAGGCCACATGATGGCTCTTTCGTCGCGCGCAATTGCAGACGCACGGAAATAAAAGGACATGCACAAAAATTTGTGGTAATAACGCGTGTACGCATGGGCGTTGTCGTGTCCACAATTTGCCTCATTGTGCAAGCAGACTGCTATGAATTCCCTTTTTTGCTTGGTAGCTTCCGTTGCGTTTATTGTGATGAAAAGGCGACAGAAAAAGAAAATATAAAAGCACCTGTAGGTAAAGAAGTACCTAAATAACAGAGGTACGAAAAATACGAAGTGATGAGAACGTTTTGTCCACAAATTTCAAAGGTCATAGGGAAATTTTAGATTTTCTGCTAGGGAAACTGCAGCGACAAAGGCTGGCAATAAAATTTCGTTAACTAGTAAATGGCGACTTATATATAAATTCTTAGCTTATTCTTCTCAGTTTTTCTACTTCTCAACTTACGGTATCTTGTTCTCTACAAAAATATGATTGGAGATCTTTTGTACGAGGGTTGTAACTTAAATAGTGGCAACTATTTATTCACAACCGATACAAAAGAGTTACATGTTTGTACCTGTTACTGTCCTTCAAAGCAGTCACCAGCGTTGTGTAGAACCCGTTGCCAGCGATGTGGAAGGCGTAGTATACCGTTAGCTAAGTCTGTTCTGTTGATGGTGCGAATGGAGCGGTCTGCTGCCTGTCGAAGCTCTGGAACAGTTCTGAAGCGAATGCCACGAAATGGTTCCTTCATCTTCGGAATCAAATCAAAGACACAAGGACTTAAGTCCGGGGAGTATGGCGGATGCTACACCACTTGCCAGTCCCATCGACCGAACAGAGCAGCCACAGCTTGCGCTGTATGTGCCCGCGCATTGTCGTGCAAAATGATGGGTCGGTTGCGCAGAAAGTTTCGCCGCTTCTTTCGCAAAGCTGGTCGCAGGTGATGCTCCATAAGCGAACAGTAATACTGTGCATTGATGGTCTGCCGTGGAGGAACGTAATGCGTTAGGATAACACCATCACAGTCGTTCACGAGAATCACCATAACTTTAAACCACTCCATTCGCACCATCAACAGAACAGGCTCTGCTAACAGTATACTGCGCCTTCGACATCGCTGGTAACGGGTTGTACACTTTGAAGGACAGTAACAGGTGCAAGCATGTAACTCTTTTGTTTCGATTGTGAATAAATAGTTGCCACTTTTTAAGTTCCAACCCTCGTATAATACTTGACGAATTTTTATTCATATAATCTTTAGAAGGGACACTCCATACGACTTTCTTCTCTGTCTGTAATCATCTATAAAGTTAAGTGTTTCCATTGGAGCCAGCACACATTATTGGGCATATTCGTTTCACGGTGTAACCTCGAAACGTTACACTGTCTAACTCACTTGGACCTTATGCCCGCACACCCACCGTCGTCGCGCGCGACTGCACAGATATCGCTTCGCCGTCTCATCCCCCACCCCTCCCCCCAACCCCACCCCCACCCACTCCGGCAGCGGAACTTATATCAAAAGTTTGTGTATATATTGTTCCGGCTAGCTATGAACCATTCCCTGCCGTGTGGGTTGGACATAAAACATATCTGATTCACGTTGTGAATCTAGTCGTGTGAACTAGCAGTTGAAAATTGATTGCGTTTTCCCAGAGATATTTCATTCACTTTCAACCACGACGGATCCAAAGACAGTTTTATTTTTTTTATTATTCTGGAGTAAAATATCAGTTGAGTTTCAGTCTATTTTTACTAATTTGTTTCTCTGAGTAATTTGATTTAGTTACTTTAGCAGTCTGTATGCATTCGTTGAATCCTATTAAATATGTTTGTAAAAGGTTTATCAGCTTCCTTCAATAACCCTTGAATGTTCACAGATATTATTGTCTATGTACTAGCTGATTATGGAAATTTGTAAACACTGGGAATGTCTCGTATATTTGTTTTATTGACACAATTATGTTCTTAAATTAATGAGAAATGGCACTGGGGGAGCAATGAAAGGAGTGTTGATCCTAGTGTGTATTGTTTCGGTATGATAACAGTCAGTACTACATTCCTTCGCGTATTTATCACCAAAGATATGCTTTCACATGAAACTGTCCTTTGCCATGAATGTCCGATAAATTATAAATATGTCTCTGGGCCTTACAGTGTCTAAGCTTCTCAATTATCACGACACGATATTAACTATGAGTTCGAATCCTTTCAATGTGCGTTCAACACAAGTTTAGTCTTTTAACAGGCACTATTTTTCACTTTTATTAGCGGACTCACCTTGACAACAAGCGCCAAGATACTAGTGTGATAAGGTCCAAGCTATTTTCGGTCCCAATACTCTTCAATAATTCGCATACAGCGAATAAAGTCCTAATTCAACATAAAAGTCCCGTATTGTCAATAAATCTCTTCACAATCGTAAGCATACGATCTAAGCGTTTCGTTTAACACATACAATCACCATTCACTTGAATATCAATGTTCGTACACCCAGTCACCTCTAATTGACTACGTCTCTGAATTTATCCCAAAATTATCTATTCTCCCCCACTCCAATGTGTAATCCAGTTCTAAGCATGCAACTTAATTAGGTTTCTAATCCCAAAATTCCGACTACCGCGGAAGAACTGCGAACACACTCGCCACTGCTGAAAACAGAAACTCAAGAGACTTTAACAATACTGCGCATTGGTTTATATATTACATTCAAAACAAAACGCAGCTCTGTTATGTCTTCCTTGGATTCCCTTTGTACTACTTTGCGTTACTCTATTTCGGATATCTACTCATTGTAAAATTTTAACTAACTATTACTTCGAAATACTACTACTACCGTTGTTTGGCTCTTAGGTCTTTTTGTATTACAGAATTTAATCGAATACGGTACTCGTTCCTGTATAACCAATCTCTAAAGAGCGGTTACAACCTCAGCTACCAGCCGTCTGTTAAAAAGCGCAAGGATTCTCACCGAAGTTGGGTAGCAATGCGCTTTACACACGGCCTTAATTTTCAAGAAATTACGCATGCACAAATGCGCATGTACAGTTGCGCTGCTGGAAATGTATGCTCTTCCGCAAAGTTGAACACAAAAAAGGCATCGCGTGGGCGCGACTTTGTAGCTACCTCTGGTTTAGCCGAGTTCAGAGGTACGAAATAACCTGAGACTGCAGACATTGCTTTTCAGGAGACAGTAATTGTTGTCGCCTGATACGAGGGCAAGTGTTGTAGTTGCGGCGGACCAGTCTGAGGTTGAGTCGAAATAGTGCACTAGACAGCGAGGTTGAGCTGTTTTGTTAATGAGTTCTTGAAATGATTATTCGCGCCGCCAACGGTTAGCGTCTGTTTCAGTGTGGACGCGATCGGTCACACGTAGAAGAATAGCACATCTGCTGGAAATGTACTACACTTTAACACTTCGGCTTTAAAATCCAAAGAAAATAACACACAACGATGATGTTAATAATAAAATATGGCTACGCTACTCTTTTAATGACACTAATTCGTTCATTTGTTTACACTGTGAGTGTGGATCGCAACTGAAAATGTTTAAAAAAAAGAAATCTGTGACACCAGATACAGGTTAGAAATCGCGCACTTTGACAAATGAACAAAGCATCTTACCACTGTCAGAACAGTATCTCACGAACCTCTTACCCACTCTGCTGTCGAGTTCTTTGCGCTCGGGCAGTAGGAGGCGGCAGTGGGAAGGTGGGGTAATGAGTGACGAACAATCGGTGTGTGCGGAAGTAAAAAAGCTGTACTCTCAGAAGGTGGTAACTAACTGCCTACTGTCAGAATTACGGCCGACATCACCGTGCGGGTTTGATTGCTGGGGCTGATATTTCCCAAGTGTGCTTTTTTCTCCGCACGGTATAAGGTCAAGTTGCTCATTTCCCTTCTAACCATATAATCTTCCTCTGTGATTCTTAAACCAAGTGTTAGCAATTATAACGCTGTTTCCTTTGGAAGTTCCTACTAGGCGGCTTCCCCTTCATTCCTTTCCCCATCCCATGTTCTCCCACTATTTTTCTTTCTTTTTCTCCTGCTGCTATCTAATTCCAAGCCCTCTACCACAATTAAAAACTAGTGAACAGAATTGTGTGCTACAACTTTTAGTTTGTGTGTATGTGGCGGGGGTGGGGGGGCGGGGGGGGGCCGATTTAGAGCGCTTATCGGCGAGGTTATTAGCGCCTTCTGACTTTTCATCTCGATTGGCCTAACACCGCTGCTAGTTTTTCGCCGTTCCTCGGTTCGGCGGACGTTTTAGATGGGTGTGACCAGTCGCGAATTACTGTGGGCGGTGACCTTTGCCAAGTTCAAGACTTCATGCAAGTTGTCGAAAACTGATTCGTGATGTATTTTCGTTTTTTTCCAATATTGCCTCGATTATGACAATCCAATTTGGAGTACCAGCGCGTCTATTTCTCTTGCGATGGCCGATTCTGCAAAGAGAGATTGTCTGCCGCTTCATTTCTTCACTATTTAGACTTGTTTTACCGCACTGGAAGCGTATGCTGCCACCCAACCACTGTGTTATATGATGGTGCATTGTTACCGTACACTTCTAGCTACTCAGCATGGATTGTCGCAGTGTTATTTCCCCTCAATTACAGAAAACAAGTTACTGCACAATGCTCCACTGAATCAATAGATTGTGCCTTTTTTTTGTGGTCGTCTGAAGGCATGATACACTACTGTGACATGCAGATTTCATTCGTACCATGTCTGTAAACACTTTATCTGCAAACAAAGAAAAAATTAAGAACATAACTTCATTTTATCAAGTTAAGAATGAAAACTTTGTGAATACCCCTCGCAGATGTAGATTAAACGTAAAATATGAATGGGTTATGTGAAGAACATGTTTATGGTGAGACAGCTGTAAAAGATGGAGTTACACACGTGGAAATAGCTGTACATTCCACGGACAAAAGGCCAAAAGCAGATTTTTATTAAAAAATCTTTGCATTGTGGAAACCAAATTTGTGGCTATCCCCAACATCTCATGCACCTAAGAGTTGTGATGGCTCCCTTTTCTAACAAAAGTTGAAAGATCGATCCCATGCTCTAAAGTTTAAGTTTTTATAGTCTGTCTTGAGTGAGCCACCTCTACAAGTGGTCTAAAATAAAAATGCACTGCAGGTATTAGTTTAACATGATAAGAATCATGACTGGGGCCCTAGAACAGACACCGGACTTCTGTTAATAATATTCCACTCATGAAGGTATGATATGGGGAGATGGCGCTACAGACTTGCTTTGAAGCCAGTACTGCCACGTTAGATGCCCCAGAACGTTAGTAGTGTAGTGCTGCTAGGCAGTCATAGAGCGTAAGTTATACGTCTTTAGCAAAATTAATAAAGAAGCAGTGAGAAAGCCACCGTAGAGCCATGAGCCCGTAGCTGCCAGTTTGGTGACATGTGAGAGACAATAACAGACACGCAGAGGATTGCAAGACAAAGGTAGCCGAGTGCAGCAGTAAACTGCCCCATGCAGTGATAAACGTGTTGCAAGCGGGGCAATGTCATCACGCCAGGGAAAATTTCTTGTCATGGGCGACGTAACTAGGTACAGGGTTTTAATGACACAAATGCGCGCCGGACGCATTTAATACGTCTTGATTTGGATTCAGGGGTTCAATTTTTGTCACGCAGCGAGGGTCTGCGAGGGCTCCAAGACGCTGAAGAAAGCAGTGCGCCACTGACATCAATGGCCGTGGCCTCTAAGGGTGCTCACCTACCACAGACCTTAAGTCAGCATTGAGGTGTGCCGGTCCAACAGCGCCAGACAAAGAGAACAGAGAGAGGCGTGTTTGCCGCACTATGTCCTGTGCTGGAGTTAACAAAAGTCATTCTTAACTGTCAATAGTGTTTCCACCATATCAACCTGCCCACACACCACCGTACGCAGAGTTCAGGGTGGCGTCAGAAATGGGACCTTCGAGCCCATCACTCGGTCTTTCGTTGACAAAAGAAGAAATAACAATGGGTACAGTATCTTCATTGGGCAACGGCCTTGCCGCAGTGGATACACCGGTTCCCGTGAGATCACCGAAGTTAAGCGCTGTCGGGCGTGGCCGGCACTTGGATGGGTGACCATCCGGCCGCCATGCGTTGTTGCCATTTTTCGGGGTGCACTCAGTCTCGTGATGCCAATTGAGGAGCTACTCGACCGAATAGTAGCGGTTCCGGTCAAAGAAAACCATCATAACGAAAGGAGAGCGGTGTGCTGACCACATGCCCCTCCTATCCGCATCCTCAATTGAGGATGACACGGCGGTGGGATGGTCCCTATGGGCCGCTTGTGGCCTGGAGTGCTACTACAGTATCTTCATTAAGGGACGAGCACAATCTTTTTTTTTCTCTTTTTCTTTTTTTTTAACTGCAAGGTCATGGCAAGTCAGCTCATTTCGTCAGGGTGAGTCATACTTTCAGTGTGTGACAGAGGAACACAGACAGAAGTTTTTGAGGAGATATAAATAAGTGTTAGTTTTCACCATGTTGAGATGGGTAGTATGGGCATCACGAACAAGAGGTATGGCTCATTGTCTAGTAGTATACAGGGTGAATCACCTAAAACTTGCACCACAAATATTACTGAAATCGAAAATGCTACTGATGTTGGGTTTTCACAGAATGGATTGGTAGCCAGGGGATCATAGCATTGTTAGTCAATTAACAGACTGCAGTAATACTTAAAAAGCGTATTTTTTGTTCAAACGTTCTTTTCTAACGGAACAATGTCTATTGACAATAAAAAAACTAAAAATAGTGTAAGTTAGAATGTCAATGGTGTTTGTTGCAGGATGCTAGAGAGAGTCGTTTACGAGATATTGTATTTTGAGGAGTTCCCACACCGACACTTGTACGATACCCGTGGTAGCACACACTAAAGAACAACATAAGTGCATACCTAGTTATGTGGATTCTAACCAGTAACGACAACTGACCGTCACAGGTTGTGTTCAGAATGACCACTGGCAGCAGCAATACACGCTTCCAGTCTGGTATGCAACGACTGCTGAATACGTGTTAGCATTTCAGCCGAAACCGCAGAGCAGGCTAATATGTCGTTGCATGTCATCGGGTGTAGTTGGTATGTCCTTGTAGACAGCGTCTTTCAGCTTACCCCACAGAAAAAAGTCTACAGGTGTCAAATATTGGGAACGGACCGGCCAAGGTACCAGTCCTCTGCGTCCAAGCCAACGATTTCGAAACAATACGTAATTTTTGAAGACATGCTGAAGTACTTCTTGTACTATGGGCTGGACAGCCATCATGGTGCTACCACAGGATCCTCCTAGTCTGTAGAGGAACCTCTTCTAGCATCTGTGGAAGATGGTCTGTTAGGAGGCTGCGATACTTGTGTACGTTCAGTGTTCTTTTTACGAAAATCGGGCCTATGAGCTGATGGTTCACTGTCTCACACCATACGTTGGCACTCCATGGACTCTGACGTTGCATATGACGAAGCCAACGGGGATTGTCAAATAGTGCATGTTTCGGCGGTGATTGGTAAATGTGGCTTCATCACTAAACAAAATACATGGTACATCTGGATGTCTGTCTTAATGCTTAAGTATAGAAATGGCTCTGAGCACTATGGGACTGAACATCTGAGGTCATCAGTCCCCTAGAACTTAGAACTACTTAAACCTAACTAACCTAAGGACATCACACACATCCACGCCCGAGCCAAGATTCGAACCTGCGACCGTACCAGTCACGCGGTTGCGGACTGAAGCACCTAGAACCGCTCGGCCACCGCGGACGGCTAAGTAATGAAATTAACACGATTCTCAGAATCTTTTCCATGCAGCTCTTTATGAAGCGAGATGTGATAGGGACAGATTTCTTGTCGATAGAGAATGTGTAGGACATTTGTCTGACTGACGCCATTTCCTCGCCTGCGATTGCGCTGGAGCTAACTGCGGATCATCTGCAACATCAGCAAGAACATTAATATCCCCCTCTTCTGCCGTCACTTGTTTCCTTCTGTTACGTTGTCTAGGCGCTACACTGCCACTTTCATATTACTGGTGCCGAGATGGTTGACTTCTATTGGGATATCTTGGTGCATACACCACATAAGAACGAACTGGATTTTTCCTACACTCTCCATACACCATAAGCATGTCGACTTTCTCTGCATTGCTACATCCTGTCGTCCACTCACGACCTACTGGCTGGACTGCCACACCCCAACTGACGAGCAAGTCGCAATGTACTCAGGGAACATACAAGTACACCGTAAGCAAGAATGAGATTTTCACTCTCCAGCGTAGAGTGCGCTGATATGAAACTTTGGCAGATTAAAGCTGTGTGCCGGACAGAGACTCGAACTTGGGACCTTTGCCTTTCGCGGGCAAGTGCTCTACCAACTATGCTACCCAAGCACGACTCACGCCCCGTTCTCACAGCTTTACTTCTGCCAGTACCTCGTCTCCTACCTTCCAAACTTTACAGAATCTCTCCCGCGAACCTAGCAGAACTAGCACTCCTGAAAGAAAGGATATTGCGGAGACATGGCTTAGCCACAGCCTGGGGGATGTTTCAAGAATGAGATTTTCACTCTGCAGCGGAGTGTGCGCTGATATGAAACTTCTTGGTAGATTTAAACTGTGTGCCCGACCAAGACTCGTTCTGCTAGGTTCGCAGGAGAGCTTCTGTAAAGTTTGGAAGGTAGGAGGCTAGGTACTGGCAGAAGTAAAGCTGTGAGAACGGGCCGTGAGTCATGCTTGGGTAGCTCAGTTGGTAGAGCACTTGCCCGCGAAAGGCAAATGTCCCAAGATCGAGTCTCGGTCCGGCACACTGTAACCAAGCTTACCAACATCATACCTAGCAACTAGGCAGGTTAAATGGCACAAATACGAGACTGTGTGCAAACTTTTCAAAACATGATATCTGGTAAACGACTCGCACTAGATCGCTGCAACAAACACCATTGACATTCTAATTTACCCTACTTTTAGGCTGTTGATGTTAACAGTCATTTTTTCCTGTGAAAACTGTATGTTTGCACGAAATACACTTTCCAACTATTACTACAATCTGTGTATTGGCTAACAATGCGAGCCCCTGACTATCATTCCATTCTATGAAAACCGAACGTCAATAGCACTTTCCATTACAGCAATATTTGCGGTGCACGTTTTAGGTGATTCACCCTGTGTATACCGCTAACAATGAGAAGTGATTCGGGACCTGAAGCTTCGTCCTTTTTTCGGCGTATAATAAGTATGAGCAGCCACTCTGGTGAGAGTAATTTAGGTGTAGTAGGAGTAATATGATACTATACTACTGGCCATTAAAATTGCTACAGCACGAAGATAACGTGCTACAGACGCGAAATTTAACCGACAGGAAGAAGATGCTGTGATACGCAAATGATTAGCTTTTCAGAGCATTCATACAAGTTTGGCGCCGGTGGCGACACCTACGACGTGCTGACATGAGGAAAGGTTCCAACCGATTTCTCATACACAGACAGCAGTTGACCGGCGTTGCCTGGTGAAACGTTGTTGTGATGCCTCGTGTAAGGAGGAGAAATGCGTACCATCACGTTTCCGACTTTGATAAAGGTCGGATTGTAGCCTATCGCGATTGCGTTTTAATGTATCGCGACATTGCTGCTCGCGTTGGTCGAGATCCAATGACGGTTAGCACAATATGGAATCGGTGGGTTCAGGAGGGTAATACAGAACGCCGTGCTGGATCCCAACGGCCTCGTATCACTAGCAGTCGAGATGACAGGCATCTTATCCGCATGGCCGTAACGGATCGTGCAGCCACGTCTCGATCCCTGAGTCAACAGATGGGGACGTTTGCAAGACAACAACCATCTGCAAGAACAGTTCGACGACGTTTGCAGCAGCATGGACTATCAGCTCGGAGACCATGGCTGCGGTTACCTGTGACGCTGCATCACAGACAGGAGCGCCTGCGATGGTGTACTCAACGACGAACCTGGGTGCACGAATGGCAAAACGTCATTTTTTCGTATGAATCTAGGTTCTGTTTACAGTATCATGATGGTCGCATCCGTGTGTGGCGACATCGCGGTAAACGCACATTGGAAGCGTGCATTCGTCATCGCCATACTGGCGTATCACCCGGCGTGATGGTATGGGGTGCCATTGGTTATACGTCTCGGTCACCTCTTGTTCGCACTGACGTCACTTTGAACAGTGGACGTTACATTTCAGATGTGTTACGAGCCGTGGCTCTACCCTTCATTCGATCCCTGCGAAACCCTACATTTCAGCAGGATAATGCACGACCGCATGTTGCAGATCGTATACGGGCCTTTCTGGATACAGAAAATATTCGACTGCTGCCCTGGACAGCACATTCTCCAGATCTCTCACCAATTGAAAATGTCTGGTCAGTGGTGGGCAAACAACTGGTTCTCGTCACAATACGCCAGTCACTACTCTTGATGAACTGTGGTATCGTGTAGAAGCTGCATGGACAGATGTACCTGTACACGCCATCCGAGCTCTGGTTGACTCAATGCCCAGGCGTATCAAGGCCGTTATTACGGCCAGAGGTGGTTGTTCTGGGTACTGATTTCTCAGGATCTATGTACTCAAATTGCGTGAAAATGTGATCAAAAAATGGCTCTGAGCACTATGGGACTTAACATCTGTGGTCATCAGTCGCGTAGACTTAAAACTACTTAAACCTAACCAACCTAAGGACATCATACACATCCATGCCCGAGGCAGGATTCGAACCTGCGACCGCAGCGGTCGAGCAGTTCCAGACTGAAGCGCCAGAACCGCTCCGCCACATCGGCCCTTGGGTGATGACGGAAGTTGTGTTGAGGCGAAAGAGCATGGGCCAGAAGCAGATGTGACGGTGATTTATACGTCATGCAGAGTGAAACTGTGGATGAAGTTGTTCTTTTAGAAACTACAGGGAACGCACAATAAGTTGTTGACAGTTATATTGAGGCAGAAGCGGTACGGTCACCCAATTCTCCTCAGAAGCAGAGTTAACGAGGAAAAAGAAAGAGGAACGAGTTCGTAGAGCAGATAATCAAGTAGACAGGGCTGCATCCGTTATGGAGTGTACAGAAGAGGTTCTGAATGTGTCGCGAACGCAAGTAGCCTACTGGGTCGCAACCTTGCCGCGCAAGCAGCTGGCGTGCGCAGCAAGCTGTTTACGGCACAGCCAAACACTGTATATGAGACGAGTATGCAGTTGGTGAAGAGAGCAATGCGAGCCTGAAAGAAAACATTCTGACTAAGAATTATGCCACAGTTAACCTTCGGCGACAGAAAACTGTTGCCAGTGTAGAGCTGCCACACGGTGCATCTAGTGTACAAGGCAAACCAGTTACACAGTGTGCAAACACATTAGGGAGTAATTTGATTGGTGCAGTGCCAACACGTACTAGGAAGTAGTTTTGGGTGAGCAGGAGTACCGAAAAACCAAGTATTTCGAGAAGAATTATGTCTGTAAGGAGCGCTACAGTAGGACGAATGAGTGTCAATGGTAGTGCTGTATGTGTTTTCTTGTAAGCATAGATTTTGGAGTGTGTGTTCTTGGGAAGCATTAGGAGAATTGTTATCAAATCGACAAAGGTACGCCGCGCGGAGTGGCCGCACGATTTGACGCGCCATGTCACGAATAGCGTGGCTCCTCCCGCCGGAGGTTCGAGTCCTCCCTCGGGAATGGGTGTGTTTGTTGTTCTTAGCATAAGTTAGTTCAAGTTGTAACCTCCCCGCAAAACTTTTTAAATGAAAAGAATTGAATGAAAATGCAAATAGAGCCATATGTTAGCTTCCCACAGTAATAAAACTCAATGATAATAAAAATGTGCAAAAACGTTAAGTCCCCACAAAATTAACGTTAAGATGAACCTGATAAATTTTATAAGGGCAGCTGCGCTGACCTTCGGCCCTGTGAAATAATTGAGCCTGAATAGAGAAACCAAAATTCTGACCTCAGTAAAACTGCATGTATATCTGCTCTTATTTTTCGGCACAGCTCCGTGCAATGCTGGCCCATGTTTAATTTTGATTCTTGGGGGGAATGCATAGGAAATATTATTTAACTTGAAATGAATCTTTTTCTTTCAAAAGGTTACTTTTTAGAAAAATTATTATTGGGGTAATTCTTGAACAAATTAATTACAATTGACATATGTTATTAGCTGAGCGCAATGCTGCTTCATTACCTTCGATAACAATATACCTCGTCCAGAACCGTGACCAGAGATGTAAGGAGAGCACGCCGCCAACCCATGTCGACGCCCGCTCAGTACAACCGTCCACTCGCTACTCGTACTGCCGACTGACAGCAACTCGCAACTGACAACTCGTTCTGCCGACTCCACACACACTACTGCACTCTCGCGCGGTCAAGCGCGGACTAGCAACGATAAATAACTCTCTGGTCAGAGATTCTGTCATGCCTCGTCATCGCTGGTACTGAATACATATGAAACGTACGCGTTTCAAAGTTAGTGTAAGTAGTGTGTACGTCTAGGGACCGATGACCTCTGCAGTTTGGGCCCTTAGGAATTCACACACATTTGAACATTTTGACAAAGGTACAGTAGTTGTTCCAAAAGATAGGGTTAAGAAATCGCCAGATAGACAGATGAGATGCCAAGTGTAAAAATTTAATAAAGCCAGAGCATGTCTTTTTGAAGTTGGTACGTTAAAGACAGTTTGTTAAGAAAGAACGAGAGGCACTGTACGCATGAAATGGAGAGTTAGAAGTTTTTTTCCACAGGCACGGCAAGATGCCAAGCAATGAAATATGTTTCCTAGTATCTGAGTGAATTCATATGGCAAGAGTCCCTTGAGAAATTTTGTGAGATTAAGAAGTGCGAGCGAGGGGTGAAAGATAGACCTATGAAGTTGCAGATTAATATAGTAATTGCACAGTAGTTAAGAGTAACTGACTTAGAAGTAAATGCTTCTCTCATAGACTGAACTCAAAACTGAACGCTGTCCTAACAGGTCTCGGAAGATCCAATGGTACTAACCGACCGCCGTGTCATCCTATGCCTGTAAGCGTCACGGGATATGGATATGGAAGGGCGTGAGGTCAGCACATCGCTCTCACAGCCGTTCTCAGTTTTCGTGATAGGAGCCGCTACTTCTCAGTCAAGTAACTCCTCAATTTGCCTCACAAGGGCTGAGTGTAATCCGCTTGCCACCAGCGTGGCAGTGTAGTGCCGCTAATCAGTCTTAGAGTGAAATTTATAATTCTTTAGCAAAAACTATAAGAACTACTGAGAAAACCATTGTAGAGAGTTGTTATAGCCCCTGCAAGCTGGTAGCTGCCAATGTGGCGACGTACACTGATGAATCAAAACATTATGACCACCTGCTTGTTTGACCATCTTTGGGTCGAAATACATCATTGGTTTTGCGTATCGGGGATACGATAGTTTGTTGGCAGATTTGTGGAGGTACACTATGTGATCAAGAGTATCCGGACACCTGGCTGAAAATGCCTTACAAGATCGTGGCGCCCTCCATCGGTAATGCTGGAATTCAAAATGGTGTTGGCCCACCCTTAGCCTTAATGACAGCTTCCACTCTCGCAGGCATACCTTCAATCAGGTGCCGGAAGGTTTCTTGGGGAATGGCAGCCCATTCTTCACGGAGTGCTCCACTGAGGAGAGGTATCGATGTCTGTCGGTGAGGTCTGGCACGAAGTCGTATTTCCAAAACATCCCAAAGGTGTTCTATAGAATTCAGGTCAGAACTCTGTGCAGGCCAGTCCATTGCAGTGATGTTATTGTCGTGTAACCACTCCGCCACAGGCCGTGCATTATGAAAAGGTGTTCGATCGTGTTGAAAGATGCAGTCGCCATCCCCAAATTGCTCTTCAACAGTGGGAAGCAAGACGGTGCTTTTAAACACCAATGTAAGCCTGTGTTGCTGTAGTGCCACGCAAAACAACAAGGAGTGCAAATGGCTCTGAGGACTATGGGACTCAACTGCTGAGGTCATTAGTCCCCTAGAACTTAGAACTAGTTAAACCTAACTAACCTAAGGACATCACAAACATCCATGCCCGAGGCAGGATTCGAACCTGCGACCGTAGCGGTCTTGCGGCTCCAGACTGCAGCGCCTTTAACCGCACGGCCACTTCGGCCGGCAACAAGGAGTGCAAGCCCCCTCCACAAAAAACGCGACCACACATAACACCACTGCGTCAGAATTTTACTGTTGACACCACACACGCTGGCAAATGACGTACTCCGGGCATTTGCCGTACCAAAATCTCCATCGATCGCCAAATTGTGTACCGTGATTCGTCATTCCACACAACGTTTCGCCACTGTTCAGTCGTCCAATGTTTTACGCTCCTTACACCAAGCGAGGCGTCGTTTGGCATTTACAAGCGTGATCTATGGATTATGAGCAGCTGCTCGACCATGAAATCCAGCTTTTCTTACCTCCCGCCTAACTGAAATAGTACTCGGAGTGGATCCTGATGTAATTTGGAAATCCTGTGTGATGGTCTGGATAGATAACTGCGTTTTACACATTACGACACTCTTCAATTGTCGGCGGTATCCGTCAGTCAACAGACGAGGTCGGCCTGTACGCTTTTGTGCTGTACGTGTCCCTTCACGTTTCCACTTCACTATCATATCGGAAAGAGTGCACCTAGGGATGTTTAGGAATGTGGAAATCTCACGTATGACACAAGTGACACCGAATCACCTGACCATGTTCGCAGCCCGTGAGTTCCGCAGAGTGCCCGATTCTGCTCTCTCACGATGTATAACAACTACTGAGGTCGCTGATATGGAGTACCTGGCAGTAGGTGGCGGCAAAATGCACCTAATATGAAAAATGTATGTTTTTGTGGGTGTCCGGATACTTTTGATCACATAGTGTATTTGGCATCACATGTCTACACACAGGTCATATAATTCGCGTAAACAACGGGCCGCTGATTTGCATATGCGCTGATGGCGCCCGATGTCGACTCAGATGGGTGCTACAGGATTTACATCACGCGAATCTAGTCGCCGAGATATCAACGTGAGTCCACTGTAATGCTCCTCAGACTACTGTAGGACGGTTCTGGCTCCGAGACAGAGACAATTATACTGCTGAAAGTTGACATCGCCGTCGGGGAAAACATCAAGCATGAAGGGATGCAGGTGGTTCGCACCTGTCAGCGTGTCTTCGATTACTACCACAGGTCCCATGAAAGCGCAGGAGAATGTGTCCAAAGCATAATACTGCCCCTACCAGCAAGAGTCCGTGGCGCGCTGCACGTTTCGACTCGCCGTTCACCTCGACGACGGCGTTTGTGGATACGACCATCGACCTAGTGTAGCAAAATTGTAACTCACCCAAATAGCCGACACGTTTCCATTAATCCACAGTCGAATCCCGATGGTCCCGAGCCCACTGCAGACGTAATTGACGACGTCGTTGGGTGAACATGTGAATACATAGGAGTAGTCTGCTGCAGTTCAACAATGTACGATGTGCGGCATGCCCCGAAACACTTGTGCATGCACCAGCATTTTCGGCAGAGATGCCGGAGGTCACCATCTATCCTACTTAACAGAGTAGACAAGCCTCCGAACCTCACGTTCTGTGAAGAATCATGAATGTCCAACCATTTAGTTCCTAGTGGTAGTTTCATTGGCCTTTTACCTCTTTCCACAGATGCTCACGATAGCAGGACGGCCGCGCGGAGTGGCTGAGCGGCTTGAGGCACCATGTCATGGATTGCGCGGCCCTTCCCTCCGGAGGTTCGGCCGGGGTGGCCGAGCGGTTCTAGGCGCTACAGTCTGGAGCCGCGCGACCGCTACGGTCGCAGGTTCGAATCCTGCCTCGGACATGGATGTGTGTGGTGTCCTTAGATTAGTTAGGTTTAAGTAGTTCTAAGTTCTAGGGGATTGATGACCTCAGAAGTTAAGTCCCATAGTGCTCAGAGCCATTTGAACCATTTGAACCTCCGGAGGTTCGAGTTCTTCCTCGGGCATGGGTGTGTGTGTTGTTCTTAGCATAAGGTAGTTTAAGTAGTGTGTAAGTCTAGGGACCGATGACGCCAGCAATTTGGTCCCTTAAGAATTCACACACATTTGAACATTTTGACAGCAGGACGTGAACATTCGACCACCTTCGCCGTTTTCGAGATACTCGTTCACAGGCTCTGCGTAATATTAAACTGTCCTTTGTCAGTATCGCTTATTTCAATGGATTTCCCCATTTGAAAATTGTTCAAATGGCTCCGAGCACTGTGAGACTTAACATCTGAGGTCATCAGTCCCCTAGAACTTAGAACTACTGAAACCTAACTAACCTAAGGACATCACACACATCCATGCCCGACGCAGGATTCGAACCTGCGACCGTAGCGGTCGCGCGGTTCCAGACTGAAGCGCCTAGAACCTCTCGGCCACACCGGCCGGCTTCCCCATTTGCAGTACATATCTTCGCTATGGTGATCCCTGTCCATGTCTTCTCTGCTTACATAGCATACTTTTGCTACCTAGTCAGACGCCAGTAACGCCACCAGGCGACATCTAACATCACGGTAGGCAGTGGTCATAATCTTTTGGCTTATCGGTGTTTGGGTCACAATAAGAGACATGTAGAGGACTGCAAGGCTAGAATAGCCGAGTGCAACAGTAAACTGCACCACACAGCAGTGAGCGTTTAAAAATGGTTCAAATGGCTCTGAGCACTATGGGACTTAACATCTGTGGTCATCAGTCCCCTAGAACATAGAACTACTTAAACCTAACTAACTTAAGGACATCACACACATCCATGCCCGAAGCAGGATTCGAACCTGCGACCGTAGCGGTCGCGCGGTTCCGGACTGAGCGCCTAGAACCGCTAGACCACCGCGGCCGGCTAGTGAGCGTTTAGCAAGTGGGATGATGTCACCACGCCAGGGCAAGTAACTTGTTTTGGTGTGGCGTGACTAGGTGTCGGGTTTAAGTGAAACAAATGTGCCCCAGAAGCATATAAATAACTCTGGAGTTTGAGGGAGGGAATCACTTCTCGTTGCTGGAAACCAGCTGCCCCATCACATGTACTGGACAGCAAGACTACAGGGCATTTTTTTTTTTAGGAGATGGGGCCCCTCCACGCCCGCACCAACGTGGTGACCAGACCTAAAGTTCTACTGTCACTTCCGTCAACATGTTAGTTATCTAATAGGTGGATCACAGGATGCTGGGCTGTGATGTTATCCGTGCGTCTGCGTAAGACTAGCATTAACACGGTCCATCAGGTGATAGATAGTGGAGGAAACGCGAATGGGGGTACCAATTTGAAGAGCAGAGGGAAAAAAGTGCCAAGGCTCGTGCCGTGGGAAAAAAAATATCTGCGACAGTGGGATGGGTAGTAAGAGCAGTAGTGACTTACTAGTTGCGATAGTTCATGCAAGGTTGGGTTTGTTAGTATGGGTATCCAGCATCATTACCGTGGCAAGCGATGGCGATGTATCCGAGTTTGCTACAGCCGCTGCATTCCTGGAACAATCAAGATCGTTATATAGTAGTGGGAGATCGGCCATAGATCATCTCAGTGTGTGTGTGTGGGGGGGGGGGGGGGGGGGGGTGGAGCTTGTCTGCATGCAGTGTACAGTACGGTTTCCCTGCGTGGTGCCAGTTATTCGGCGAGTGTGTTCCAGCTGGATATCCAGTAATGGTGTCTAACAGGGGCTCACCTGTACCGTCGTGTTTGCGTGTACTTGGCCATAGATGTTAGGTCCTTACAAGTATATCTTTTGGTCTTTCATGTTTCCATCTATGGTTGTGGTCGTAGTTCCCCAGATTCAGAATAAACGGGTTCTGCGAATGTCTGGAGTTTCTGAATAGTCTTGTGGTGAGTTTGTGGATTACCTCCGTGAGAGTCTCAAGTCGGTATTCCTGGTGAAGGTCCGCGATGCGTGTGTATTGTGGAGCATTGCTTATGATTTTCAGTACTTTGTTTTGTATGATCTGCAGACGGCGCAGGCGTTTGGGTGCAGCGTATCCCCAGACAGGAGCTGCGTACGTCATCATGGGTCGAATAAGTGTCATGTACATGGACCTCGACACCCTTCTGTTCAGTGTGCTACGCCTGTTGAACATAGGGTAGAGCTGTTTGAGCCTCGCGCTTGCTCGGTTGGTCATGTGTTGTATGTGGTCCCCCCAGAGTAATTTCTGGTCCAGCCAGACACCGAGGTACTTGACTTTCTCACGGAAACGTATTGGGCGTGCATGTAGAGTTATTGGTCCGCAGTATCGGTGTTTGCGCAGTTGCTTCGGTCTTTTAGTGAACAGAACGGCTTCGCACTACACGAAGTTTACTCTAACACGCCATTTCTCCAACCAAGGCTCAGCCACTCTGAGTGCGGTGTGTAAGCGTGACGTAATGTTTGATGGTTTCCAATCTGGCGCGAGGATGGTTGCCATCGTTGAGTTGTGTGTGGTTACTGGGCACCGCCAGGCTGCGGCCTGCCGCGAGCAGTAAGCCCTTGGCGGGACTTGGCGCTACAGCTCCGCTTACTTACCGTTCGTGTTCGCTGTCGCCGAAGCTGAGTTTATAGCGGGACTTCCACACCACAGCGGCAGCCACCGCCCAACTCCTGCGAGAGGGCAGCGAGTCGTACCTTGCGTGCAGCCGTTTTCAAGAGCCGCCACTGTGACGCGAGCAGAGCGAGGGGCAGTGAGGACTAAATGAGGGCGAGGAAACGGGGTACTCCTGGCGTCAAGGGGCGTGGCCGCTAAAGGCTGCTCACTTAACCACGGCATTCTGTCGGTAATGCAGGGCGCCGGTTCAGCAGCCAGGCTGGAACCAGCCGTTCATACGTCAGTGCTGAGCCGGGACAACGGAGAAAGGCATCTCTGCCTCGCTACGTCGTGTATTGTCATTCTTAACAGTCGACAGTGTTTCTACTTGGATCACAAGCCACGACTCACTCTGTGACCCCCTCAGCAGACTACTTATTACGATTGCTTCTTATTCTTAATTTTTGTCATGTGTACGCAATTGTTGATTTAGACAGAAAATATTACAGTGCTTTCGTGAAGAACACTACGTCAGGAACAAATTTTCAAAATGGTTCAAATGGCTCTGAGCACTATGGGACTTAATTTCTGAGGCCATCAGTCCCCTTGAACTTAGAACTACTTAAACCTAACTAACCTAAGGACATCACACACATCCATGCCCGAGGACGGATTCGAACTTGAGTCCGTAGCGGTCACGCGGTTCCAGACTGTAGCGCCTAGAACCGCTCGGCCACTCCTGCCAGCAACAAATTTTCAGACGTTTTCTGGCATTAGACACATATTTAGTCCAGTAATACGACGCATTTCGCCTTATTTATGCAACTTCATTTTTGAACAATAACCAACAAGACAGGCATGTGCCCTGAAAGGACTGCTTTCACCATCCTGCTTTTTCCTTGATATGGATTGACGAAACTGATGTTCGCTCTATGTCTTCTTCCCGAAAATGTTGAGAACATACTGTAACCGAATCGCTCGTCACAGCGTTCACTAAAATCCTACACAAACTCATACCTGAAGGGTTAGAAATTTAAATTCACGATCGAGCGACCCGCTACATCTTTTCGTGGTATAACTACACATATCAAAAATGTTTTGCATCAGTCCGGTTCCCAGAACTCCTGAAGATAGTCGTTGATTGTGGATATTGTATCGCAGACACAGTTCCTCTGACTGTTCAGAGATGTCACTAAACTCGCCCAGAGATGTAAACAACCATGCATGAGCAGCGCCTATTAGACGGAGGGGGTCCGACAGCCGATCAGTTCCAGTAATTCCACCAGGAGGGAGCTACACTGCTCGTCTTGTCTGTAGTTCAACCATGCCTAGACGGTCAATACCACGGTTCGGTCGCGTCCGCTTTGTTACTTAGTGCCAGGAAGCGCTCCCAACAAGGGAAGTGTCCAAGTGTCTCGGAGTGAACCAAAGCCATGTTGTTCGAACATTGAGGAGATACAGAGAGACAGGAACTGCCGGTGACATGCCTCACTCAGGCCGCCCAAGCGTTACTACTGCAGTGGATGACCGCTACCTACGGATTATGGCTCGAGGGAATCCTGACAGCAACGCTACCATGTTGAATAATCGTTTTCTTGCAGCCTCAGGACGTCATGTTACTACTCAAAGTGTGCGCAATAGGCTGCATGATGCACAACTTCACTCCGGACGTCCGATCTTTGCAACCACTACACCATGCAGGGCGGTACAGATGGGCCCAACAACATGCCGAATGGACCGCTCTGGATTGGCATCACGTTCGCTTCACTGATGAGTGTCGCATGTGCCTTCAACCAGACAATCGTCGAAGACGTGTTTGGAGACAACTCGGTCAGGCTGAACGCCTTAGACACACTGTCCAGCGAGTGGAGCAATGTGGTTGTTCCCTGCTGTTTTGGGATGGCATTATGTGGGGCCGACATACGTCGCTGGTGGTCATGGAAAGCGCCATAACGGCTGTACGATACGTGAATGCCATCCTCCGACCGATAGTGCAACCATATCGGCAGCATATTGGCGAGGCATTCGTCTTCATGGACGACAATTCGCGCCCCCATCGTGCACATCTTGTGAATTACTTCCTTCAGGATAACGACATCGGTCTACGAAAGTGGCCAGCATGATCTCCAGACATGAATCCTATCGAACTTGCCTGGGATAGATTGAAAAGGACTGTTTATGGACGACGTGACTTAGCAAGCACTCTGAGGGATCTACGCCAAATCGCCGTTGAGGTGTGGAACTGTCTGGACCAACAGGGTCTTGATGAACTTGTGGATAGTATGCCAAGACGAATGCAGGCTTGCATCAATGCAAGAGGACATGCTGCTGCGTATTAGAGGTACCGGATCTCGACCACCACCTCTGAAGGTCTCGCTGTATGGTGGTACAACATGCAATGTGTGGTTTTCATGAGTAATGAAAAGGGTGGAAATGATGTTTATGTTGATCTGTATTCCAATTTTCTGTAGAGGTTCCGGAACTCTTGGAACCGAGGTAATGCAAAACTTTTTTTGATGTGTGTATGATCAACAGTAGTTTAGATGCCTCTGCATTTATTGTCACATTCATGGACAGGATTTTACTAACTGAAGAATTTTTCTCTGCCTCGGAGGAAGTTAACAATATCTGCGGCCACGCACTGCGAACTTTGCCGGCTTTTCTGCTTTGTTGCTGCGAAGACCGGTCGCGTGACCCACAGTCACAAAAAACAGCTGCCTGCCCTGACTTCCGCGTGTCACGACCACATGTACTCTCTCCGGCATTCGCCCAGTTAGGCCTCTATGTATTTCTACACATGACGAAACTAAATTTTTCTCGTCTTTTACCTTACATAATACTCATTGGACTTTTGACCTGTGTTCCTAATGTACTTCCCTAATGTGATAAAGCACTTTATAGTATCAAACTTTATCACCAAAGTGCAGAGTTGATTGGATGATTCACCCACGAATATTAATGCCCTAATCATCACACGAAATAAATCGCTGGCTACCTTACGCACAACCTCTTTGCGTTTGTGGTTCGTATCAGCTTCCGTAACAGCTGTTAACCTCAGTGAGACTCGACGAGACGTGTGGTCACTTACCGACTTGGTAAGTCGAAATAAAACTATGAAGAAGGGTTCCCACCTCTGAGGGAGCAAATTTTATTCAGTATTTCTGAAGGAAATGTGTCTGAAGTTAAATTTTGATACTTCGGTTTATCTGAAATCAGCTACAACACTTTCTCCATCGGCACGTCTTGAGAAGTGATGTTGAGCAATAATAAAAAGTGAAAGAAGCAGTTTTCCACTGCGCAAATAAAATAACTAGAGTCCATGTCTACAAACACGTCCACACTACAGAGAGATGGGGAACATTGTCTAAGAATTGTCTCATGTCTCCCATTTCCAATTGGAGTCAGAAGTTCTACGATTTTGTTTCAAATACGTGTCTATAAACAAGAAATGTCTACATACAAAATCGCTCGATTGTCTGCAGACACTGTTTAGATACAAAAATCGCTCGACTCTGTATACTAGTGTGCACAAGGCCTTAGACAATGTTGCACAATATTTCGTAGTGTGGACGTGGTGGTATACATGGCCTCCCATTTTTCTCTTTGCGACGTGGATAAAGGTTTGTCAGTTTTTTATCATTTTAGTTTTTATTATTGTTAAACATCACTAACACAGAAGTGAAAAACGGAGAAAATGTTTGAGCTAACAAGATTTTCACGCAACATCATTGTTGTGGGAAGTTAGTAATTCCGAATATAAAAATCGCAACAAGAAAAAGTTGTTTGTCGAAGAGCTGGCCATTAAATATTGAAGTATCAGTGAGTAATGTTGAAAAAACATGCTGTCTTCTACTTTCAAAGTCGGAAGTACGAGGGTTGGAACTTAGATAGTGGCAACTGGTTATTCACAACCGATACAAAAGAGTTACATGTTTGCACCTGTTACTGTCCTTCAAAGTACTCACCAGCGTTGTGTAGAACCCGTTGCCAGCGATGTGGAAGGCGTAGTATACCGTTAGCAGAGCCTATTCTGTTGATGGTGAGAATGGAGTGGTCTGCTGCGATGTCGAATCTCTGGAACAGTTCTGAAGCGAATGCCACGAAGCGGTTCCTTCATGTTCGGAATCAAATCAAAGTCACAAGGACTAAGTCCAGGGAGTATGGTGAATGGTACAGTACTTCCCAGTCCCATCGACCGAACAGAGCAGCCACAGCTTGCGCTGTATGCGCCCGCGCATTGTCGTGCAAAATCATGGGTGGTTGGTTGGTTGGTTTGGGGAAGGAGACCAGACAGCGAGGTCATCGGTCTCATCGGATTAGGGAAGGATGGGGAAGGAAGTCGGCCGTGCCCTTTGAAAGGAACCATCCCGGGATTTGCCTGGAGCGGTTTAGGGAAATCACGGAAAACCTAAATCAGGATGGCCGGACGCGGGATTGAACCGTCGTCCTCCCGAATGCGAGTCCAGTGTCTTAACCACTGCGCCACCTCGCTCGGTGCAAAATCATGGGTGGGTTGCGCAGAAAGTGTCGCCGCTTCTTTCGCAAAGCTGGTCGCAGGTGATGCTCCAAATACGAACAGTAATACTGTGCATTGATGGTCTGCCATGGAGGAACGTAATGCGTTAGGACAACACCATCACAGTCGTACACGAGAATCACCATAACTTTAGACCACTCCATTCGCACCATCAACAGAACAGGCTCTGCTAACGGTATACTACGCCTTCCACATCGCTGGCAACGTGTTCTACACAACGCTGGTGACTACTTTGAAGGACAGTAACAGGTGCAAACATGTAACTCTTTTGTATCGGTTGTGAATAAATAGTTGCCGCTATTTAATTTCCAACCCACGTAAATTACAGCCGAAACGAGGCCCCACTACAAACAGTTCACGTTTCGCTCAACATCTCCTCTTCTGATTTCTTTTACTATCCATTACCATCACAGCCCAAGCCGCGATCCCAACAAGGTCAGCCATATTCATCAAATATCGAAGAAAACAGCCTTTCGATTGTGTAGAGGAGACTAAGTATCTAGACTGTCTATATACAGGGTGACAATTATTGAAACATGTGAAATAAAATCGTTATAACTACAGGACAGTTCGCGGTAGGACGTTAAAACTGCACGGTTGGGCGCAGGGCTAGATGGGAATTAATGTGGATTGGTATAGCGATGAAGCCCACTTACAATTGGATGGGTTCGCCAATAAGCAAAATTGACGCATTTGAGGGACTGAGAATCGGCATTTCGCTGTCGATAAATCCCTTCACCCTCGACAGGTGACTGTATGGTGTGCAATGTCCAGCCACGGAATAATAGGTATGATAGTCCGTGATGCCACGGTGACTACCGAACGGTACGTAAAGATTGTGGAAGATGACTTCATCCCATTATCCAAAGTGACCCTGATTTCGACAAGACGTTGTTCATGCAAGACGGAGCTCGACCCCGTCGAAGCAGGGGAGTATTTGATGTCCTGGAGGAGCACTTTGGGGACCGCATTCTGGCTCTGGGGTACTCAGAGGCCACTGGCATGGGCCTCGATCGTCCGCCATATTCTCCGGATCTGAACACATGCGACTCCTTTTTGTGGGGCTCTATTAAAGACAAGGTGTACATCAATAACCTCAAAACCATAGCTGAGCTGAAAACAGCTATTCAGGTCATCGACAGCAGCAATGTTCCGACACTTCAGCGGGTCATGCAGAATTTCGCTATTCGTCTGCGCCACATCATCGCCAATGATGGCAGACATGTTGAACATCTCATAACCTAAATCCTAATATCTGTAGTAACGTTTACATCTTGAATAAAGTGCGTGCACTCCGTAGTTTGTAGCTAATTTAAGTTTTTTTCATATACACTACTGGCCATTAAAATTGCTACACCAAGAAGAAATGCAGATGATAAAAGGGTATTCATTGGACAAATATTTTATGCTAGAACTGACATGTGATTACATTTTCACGCAATTTGGGCGCATAGATCATGAGAAATCAGTACCCAGAACAACAACCTCTGGTCGTAATAACGGCCTTGATACGCCTGGGCATTGAGTCAAAGAGAGCTCGGATGGCGTGTATAGGTACAGCTGCCCATGCAGATTCAACACGATACCACAGTTCATCAAGACTAGTGACTGGCGTATTGTGACGAGCCAGTTGCTCGGCCACCATTGACCAGAAGTTTTCAATTGGTGAGAGATCTGGAGAACGTGCTGGCCAGGGCAGAAGTCGAACATTTTCTGTATCCAGAAAGGACATGCAACATGCGGTCGTGCATTATCCTGCTGAAATGTAGGGTTTCGCAGGGATCGAATGAAGGGTAGAGACACGGGTCGTAACACATATGAAATGTAACGTCCACTGTTCAAAGTGCCATCAATACGACCAACAGGTGACCGAGACCTGTAACCAATGGCACCCCATACCATCACGCCGGGTGATACGCCAGTATGGCGATGACGAATACACGCTTTCAATGTGCGTTCACCGCGATGTCGCCAAACACGGATGCGACCATCGTGATGCTGTAAACAGAACCTGGATTAATCCGAAAAAATGACGTTTTGCCATTCGTGCACCCAGGTTCGTCGTTGAGTACACCATCGCAGGCCCTCCTGTCTGTGATGCAGCGTTAAGGGTAACCGCAGCCATGCTCTCCGAGCTGATAGTCCATGCTGCTGCAAAGGTCGTCTAACTGTTCGTGCAGATTTTTTGTTGTCTTGCAAATGTCCCCATCTGTTGACTCAGGGATCGAGACGTGGGTGCACGATCCGTGGATAAGGTACCTGTCATCTCGACTGCTAGTGATACGAGGCCGTTGGGATCCAGCACGGCGTTCCGTATTACCCTCCTAAACCCACCGATTCCATATTCTGCTAACAGTCATTGGATCTCGACCAACGCGAGCAGCGATGTCGCGATACGATAAACCGCAATCGCGATAGGCTGCAATCCTACCTTTATCAAAGTCGGAAACGTGATGGTACCCATTTCTCCTCCTTACACGAGGCTTCACAACAACGTTTCAACAGGCAACGCCGGTCAACTGCGGTTTGTGTATGAGAAATCGGTTGGAAACTTCCCTCATGCCAGCACGTTGTAGGTATCGCCACCGGCGCCAACCTTGTGTGAATGCGCTGAAAAGCTTATCATTCGCATATCATAGCATCTTCTTTCTGTCGGTTTATATTTCGTGTCTGTAGCAAGTCACCTTCGTGGTGAAGAAATTTTAATGGCCAGTAGTGTAGTTCAATAATTGTCACCCTGTACGTTGTCTAGCTCTATGTCTGTAGACAGTCCCTCTACAGTGTCTATAGACAAACGCTAGGATTTTTATGCAAGTGTGTACTTACCTTTAGGAGTGCCAGCAGCCGTCTCCGGAGCGGTGCTAGTTTAATAATTGTTAACTACTCGTTTACATGCATGCAACGTCTCGATAATAAACGACAAAGTTAAGACCTCTAGGGGGTACCTTTTCGATTACATATTGATTTCCCGTGGGCCCTGCCCGGAGCCGAGCATTCGCGAAGTATAGTGGACAAGCAATCAGTGTAAAGTCAGGAGCTTGTTGCGGCGTGGGAGAGGGGGGCGTATTTCTCGTGGGCCTGAGCTAGGATTCGCTTCTGATGGGCCCCGGGCCGGGTGTGCGGTACACTGCCTCTACGACGTCATTTGCGGGCAGATAACTACTGAACGACCGTTCTAGAATGAGATCGGCAAGAAAACGTGCCGTGAGCCCCCAAACCCAGTCTGGGAAGCGAGTCTTGCACAAGACGCGGTGTCATATACTTGTGCAGAGGGGCTCTAGTAAGGCTACAAGGAATGTCTGCCATACTGCAGGCGGTGCCCTTACAATCCAAAGGCTGGCGTTTCCTCATATCGCATCCTAAACAGCTCGTCGTGCAGGACATAGCTGGCCACATTGCTGCCGGACCGTACGAAATACTTGTCTGGAATGACAACGGTCCACTATCGGACAACCTCAGCCGCAGTTTCGATACTAAATCAGCTAGCCGCAAAGTTTGACCATAAATGAAATACTGGAATAGTTACCCCAAATTTATCACAAACATCATAAAAGTACTTATTAGTACCACATATCTACTTACTCACCTGTCCCATTTAAACACTCATCGTATCTCTTAATGGGATCAATGAATAGTTAATTGCCGTTAGCTACTTAAAGTTTATTATTCTTTGGTACTATAACTTCATCACGGCGTTATTGCCATTTTCTAATACAAATTGAAATCATTATAGCCGGCCGGGGTGGCCAAGCGGTTAAAGGCGCTACAGTCTGGAACCGCGCAACCGCTACGGTCGCAGGTTCGAACCCTGCCTCGGGCATGGATGTGTGTGATGTCCTTAGGTTAGTTAGGTTTAAGTAGTTCTAAGTTCTAGGGGACTGATGACCTTAGAAGTTAAGTTCCATAGTGCTCAGAGCCATTTGAAATCATTATACATTGCATGGATGTAGTCAATTAGAAGGTATTTTACATAGAATGTGTACAAAGGTATACTTAGTTAAGTCGCGTATAACGTAAGTACATACTGTATCTGTGTCTGGCCGCCGGCCGTGGTGGCCGAGTGGTTCTAGGCGCTACAGTCTGGAACCGCGCGACCGCTACGGTCACAGGTTCGAATCCTGCCTCGGGCATGAATGTGTGTGATGTCCTTAAGGGACTGATGACCTCAAGTGTTAAGTCCCATAGTGCTCAGAGCCATTTGAACCATTTTGAACCTTGGTGTATACTCTAATTTGGTTAAAGAAAAAGAACTTAACTCCGCACGAATAGGCCATAAAGGTCCAACGGCACCGACCGGACGCCGTGTCATCCTCACCTCACAGGCGTCGATGGATGCAGATATAGAGGGGCATGTGGTCAGCACACTGCTCTCGCGGCCGTATGCCAGTTTACGAGACCGCAGCCGCTACTTCTCAACCAAGTAGCTCCTCAGTTTGCTTTGCCTCACAAGAGCTGAGTGTACCCCGCCTGCCAACATTGCTCGGCAGACCGGATGGTCACCCATACAAGTTCTAGCCCAGCCCGAGAACGCTTAACTTCGGTGATCTCACGGGAACCGGTGTTACCACTGCGGCTAGGCCGTTGGCTTGTTATTTGGCTTATCGTTTCAAAATGATAATAAAGTTTTCTAAAACTTGTTTATGTTTTAGATTTGTTTTTTCGTTTAGAATATCTTGTGGGTATTTTTTTTTTATGTGTAGGCAAATTCACATTTCTTCTAGAATATTAACACTCACTCATTTTGGAATTTTGTGTACTATATGGATTGCTGTTTCGATATCTTCTGTTTTAAGGTTATATGTTGTTAGATGTGGAAAGATGGTGGGAAACTCTTAGAGCCAAGTGTGGGCAGTAGTGCTGATTTGTCTTCAAGTTTTTCGACTCTGTTCTCTGTTTATAAATAAGAGGGTTATAGTGGCTCCTGTATAATTTTTTTATATTTTTCCTAACACCACTCACTATTTAGATTACATTCCACATAAAGAAAAATCAGAACGAGCCGAGTTATTCCTTTTTACGACCTAACGAGCACCACAACATTACATCTTTTCTTAAAAGTGAAGGTAACCGTCGTAGCAAGTACAGTCTGGTCCGAAAATCCTGTCACCTTCCTGTTTATGGTCATGATGAGTATTTATTTATTTAATTAGTTCGAACATGTCATAGCAGATGTGTGATAAACGTTGATATTTACGTTACAGCTTGTTTAGTTACCCAGAACATCGCTATGGTCAACATCATTGTTGGGGTGCAAAATGAGGCGGCGCCATGTCCTGTGAGAAATTTCCCGAAGGACGGGCAGTGTGATTTTCTTGAATGCCTCCCTAAGAGGTGGCTTCTATTTGTCAGTTGGTCTGGTACCGTTGTTTCGCGACATGCTGGTTAATGACTCCCACAGGGAATCGTCGCATCATGTCACATCTGGATTGCGCGGTGGTCAGTCGACTGGCGCTGTCAGATGCACCGATCCGCTCCCTGTACACCTCTGGAGTCACATTTCATCCAAGAATTCTCGAACACGGGGAGCGTAGTGGGCAGGGGCTCCCGTCACCAAGCATATTCAGTCTCTGGAGCACTGGAACAAACAAATCATTCGCACAAAATTTGTAAGTAAGAATGCTGATTTACTCCAGATGATAAGATTTGGGGAATTATTCTCTAACTTTCCATAATAATATGAGTTTTCATGCTCTAGAAAAAAATACCGCTATTCCAACAAGAACGGTAAATTGCACATTCGTCTGAGAAGAAAACTTTGCACCGCTGTGGGAGCGTCACAAACACGTAGAGTAATCTTCATGTCTTCCCTGCATGTGCTCATCACTCACAGCATTTACGAATGTTTTAATTCCAGTTCTTTTTTCATAGTGTCAGCATAATCCTTTTTGGAATTCCAAGTTCAGCAGATTTTTTCCGCTATAATTTTGTGGGAGATCGGGTTACAGAATCCGTCACTGCTGCACGTGTTTGTTGTCTTACTCATGGTCGACGTATCTCCGTACCATCCACGATGGATCAGGTTCTGAAGAGCTTCTGTTGCCATCGCAGTTTCGTTCGGTGTGTTGGAGCTTCTTTACGTAATGGTTCCGCAAAATGCCGTTGCATATCTCTTATGGTTTTCCTGGTGTGTGCATGTTCATGAGCCAATGCACTTTCCAGAACACGTTCTTCCACACTATAAGTACTTGTACCAGCCATTTGAAAAGAAAAAAAAAGATACATGACGTGCGAGAAAGTGGGTAGAAAAGGGGGATGGGTGGGGGGCGCATGGAAGGGGGCCAGGGAGGGAAGGAAGGGAGAGAGAAACAGCCAAGGAGGAAGTGCAGAGACTCGAGGGTGAGGGGTATTCGCTACTTCATGTTGCACAAAGTTGTTACCGTATCAACAAGCCCGCACCTAACTTATGGTTACGGCTGCAACTCATTGCTGCAAACTGACGTTAAGAATACGTTATACGGTGACGCCGCTACACTACGAGTAAAATGAACAAATTACCTGAAAATTTAGAAAAATCATGTACGCACGAAGTCCTATACGAAAGAACAAGTGCAGAGAGTTCATATTCGTATATTAAATAAAGTTTACAAAAACCGGCGCTAGTGGAATACTAAACATAGACAACTGAAAGTATATGTATATAAAAGCGTAGTGTATATTAGATGATGTATAATAGAATACGTTTTTTCATTTCTAAAATGGTTCATAATATGTATATTCAAAAGCAGATACTAAATTTAATATATGTCAATGCTATACATAATCTCATTTTACGCGCGATAGGAGGACGTAATACATTATGTAACATTAAAAAATTACAAGCATAAAAACAATTTAAAATGCGCTTGAAGGCTGTATCTATAGAGTTTCATAACAAAGCCATTATACGAAAAGTGTATATCACATAGTAGTCAGTCAGGCCATTTGTTGTTGTTGTGGTCTTCAGTCGTGAGACTGGTTTGATGCAGCTCTCCATGCTACTCTATCCTGTGCAAGCTTCTTCATCTCCCAGTACCTACTGCAACCTACATCCTTCTGAATCTGCTTAGTGTATTTATCTCTTGGTCTCCCTCTACGATTTTTACCCTCCACGCTGCCCTCCATTGCTAAATTTGTGATCCCTTGATGCCTCAAAACATGTCCTACCAACCGATCCCTTCTTCTAGTCAAGTTGTGCCACAAACTTCTCTTCTCCCCAATCCTATTCAATACCTCCTCATTAGTTACGTGATCAACCCACCTTATCTTCAGCATTCTTCTGTAGCACCACATTTCGAAAGCTTCTATTCTCTTCTTGTCCAAACTGGTTATCGTCCATGTTTCACTTCCATACATGGCTACACTCCATATAAATACTTTCAGAAACAACTTCCTGACACTTAAATCTATACTAGATGTTAACAAATTTCTCTTCTTCAGAAACGATTTCCTTGCCATTGCCAGTCTACATTTTATATCCTCTATACTTCGACCATCATCAGTTATTTTACTCCCTAAATAGCAAAACTCCTTTACTACTTTAAGTGTCTCATTTCTTAATCTAATCCCCTCAGCATCACCCGATTTAATTTGACTACATTCCATTATCCTCGTTTTGCTTTTGTTGATGTTCATCTGATATCCTCCTTTCAAGACACTGTCCATTCCGTTCAACTGCTCTTCCAAGTCCTTTGCTGTCTCTGACAGAATTACAATGTCATCGGCGAACCTCAAAGTTTTTACTTCTTCTCCATGAATTTTAATACCTACTCCGAATTTTTCTTTTGTTTCCTTTACTGCTTGCTCAATATACAGATTGAATAACATCGGGGAGAGGTTACAACCCTGTCTCACTCCTTTCCCAACCACTGCTTCCCTTTCATGCCCTTCGACTCTTATAACCGCCATCTGGTTTCTGTACAAATTGTAAATAGCCTTTCGCTCCCTGTATTTTACCCCTGCCACTTTCAGAATTTGAAAGAGAGTATTCCAGTTAACGTTGTCAGAAGCTTTCTCTAAGTCTACAAATGCTAGAAACGTAGGTTTGCCTTTTCTTAATCTTTCTTCTAAGGTAAGTCTTAAGGTTAGTATTGCCTCACGTGTTCCAACATTTCTACGGAATCCAAAATGATCCTCCCCGAGGTCCGCGTCTACCAGTTTTTCCATGCGTCTGTAAAGAATTCGCGTTAGTATTTTACAGCTGTGACTTATTAAACTAATAGTTCGGTAATTTTCACATCTGTCTACACCTGCTTTCTTTGGGATTAGCCATTACGCGTCAAAATTGAAATGTTTCAAATGGCTCTGAGCACTATGGGACTTAACATCTGAGGTCATCAGTCCCCTAGAACTTAGAACTACTTAAATCTAACTAAACTAAGGACATCACACACATCCATGCCCGAGGCAGGATTCGAACCTGTGACCGTAGCGGTCGCGCTGTTCCAGACTGAAACGCCTAGAACCGCTCGGCCACAAAGGGCCGGCCGTAGCTGGCACAACTTTATATATGATACTACATAATGTTATGACATTATATCGAATGTAAAGCCAATTTTTTAGAAAAAAGCTTAAAAGTATGGGTTATATACATAAGGTGACTTGAATAAGAGTAAAGAAAATAAATAGCGGTACAAAGATACAATTAAAATACTACGACTCTGAATGCAGAAGTCGGCTGAGATCAGGCTGCTCATCGGCGGACAGTAGCGGTAGTCCATGGAGCCCTGCAAGCGAGTGACGTATCCGAGCGGCCCACACGCGCCTGCAGAGTGCGAGTGAGGGCGCGAATTCGTTAACGTTGGCAGACGTTGCCGAAGGTTACGAATGCTAATGACAGCCGCGTGAGCCCAAGTACATCCGGCAACGCGACTGGCGTAGCTGCGTGAGCGCCTGGACGCAGCTGCTCGGATTTCGTTCGCCTGCACTTGCTTGCTCATAGGCTGCGAGTGTGTGTATGCGTAACGCGTATCGCTTACCAGCATACTTGGGCGAAATTTACGCGAATGGTAAATAACAAATACAGATATAAATTACTATTCGTTATTTGTGAATGAGAAATAAAATACAAAACATTACCAACTTTTACAAATAAAACACTTATGCCTGTTTTCGCCGTGATCTGAAACCTATTATACTAGGTACATCGGATGCAAAGGGCGAAGGCGAAGCAGAGTTCTCGTTCTTCGAAATAAATACATCAAATGAGAAACTGCTAATTGGAGTAATGTATAAACCCCCAAACGTCTTCCTTTCAGTCTGCCCTGTCCTCGCTCGTGTCACAGTATGAACACATAATCGTTATGGGCGACACGAACATCGACTTACAGTTAAAATCTCCCTCTGCAGAAAAACTAAGGAGACTGTTCCACTCCAGTGATATGAGTATAACACCGCTGGACCCAACCCATCACACGCCACACAGCCGTACACTCATACATACAGGGTGTTACAAAGAGGTACGGCCAAATTTTCAGGAAACAATCCTCACACACAAAGAAAGAAAATATGTTATGTGGACATGTGTCCGGAAACGCTTACTTTCCATGTTAGAGCTCGTTTTATTACTTCTCTTCAAATCACATTAATCATGGAATGGAAACACACAGCAACAGAACGTACCAGCGTGACTTCAAACACTTTGTTATAGGAAATGTTCAAAATGTCCTCCGTTAGCGAGGATACATACATCCACCCTCCGTCGCATGAAATCCCTGATGCGCTGATGCAGCCCTGGAGAATGGCGTATTGTATCACAGCCGTCCACAATACGAGCACGAAGAGTCTCTACATTTCGTGCCGGGGTTGCGTAGACAAGAGCTTTCAAATGCCCCCATAAATGAGTCAAGAGGGTTGAGGTCAGGAGAGCGTGGAGGCCATGGAATTGGTCCGCCACTACCAATCCATCGGTCACCGAATCGGTTGTTGAGAAGCGTACGAACACTTGGACTGAAATGTGCAGGAGCTCCATCGTGCATGAACCGCATGTTGTGTCGTACTTGTACAGGCACATGTTCTAGCAGCACAGGTAGGGTATCCCGTATGAAATCATGATAACGTGCTCCATTGAGCGTGGGTGGAAGAACATGGGGCCCAATCAAGACATCACCAACAATGCCTGCCCAAACGTTCACAGAAAATCTGTGTTGATGACGTGATTGCACAATTGCGTGCGGATTCTCGTCAGCCCACAAATGTTGATTGTGAAAATTTACAATTTGATCTCGTTGGAATGAAGCGTCATCCGTAAAGATAACATTTGCACTGAAATGAGGACTGACACATTGTTGGATGAACAATTCGCAGAAGTGTACCCGTGGAGGCCAATCAGCTGCTGATAGTGCCTGCACACGCTGTACATGGTACGAAAACAACTGGTTCTCCCGTAGCCCTCTCCATACAGTGACGTGGTCAACGTTACCTTGTACAGCAGCAACTTCTGTGACGCTGACATTATCGTCAACTGCACGAAGAATTGCCTCGTCCATTGCAGGTGTCCTCGTCGTTCTAGGTCTTCCCCAGTCGCGAGTCATAGGCAAATTATTGCACTGTATGACAAACATGCTCCTCAACGCACTGTCAAGGTAGAGAGAGCTCCCGCTCCGTGGCTCACCACTGAATTACGCCAGTTAATGAATAAACGTGATGCTGCATATAGGGCCTTCAAGCGTAATCCAACTCCCGAGGCGTTTGAAGCTTACAGGAAACTCCGAAACAGAACCTAGCAGTGAGGAATGCCAAAATCATGCATGCCCGTTCTGTCGTATGCGGCATATCGAAACCTGCTGCACTGTGGAAAAAGCTGCGCAGTTTCGGTATAGGGAAGCGAAGATCTGACGCTGTTTATCAAGCGTCTGCTGAAGAATTAAACGATTTCTTCTCAACAGCTGTAAACTGTCACGCGGCGACAAATTACCAGCCCCAAGATATCAATCTCTCGAGAGAAAAGTTTTTCCTAAAACATGTCACTAGAGGCACAGTACACAAGGCAGTTAGGAGAATCTCTTCCGAGGCAGTAGGAAATGATGGAGTGAGCATTGGCATGATTAAGAACGTTGTAGACACTATTATTCTGGTTATCACAGACATCTTCAACCTGTCTCTTGTCAGTAGAACAAATCCCCCACTGAGTAGAAGCAAAATTTGATTCAACCTATACCCAAGACTGACAACCCAAAGTCGCCAGGTGACTACAGGCAGATCAGCATACTACCTGCAATATCTAAAGCCCTAGAATACATCGTCCATGAACAGCTGACGGATTACCTCAAAACTCATAACACCCTTGATAAATATCAGTCAGGTTCCGAAAGCACCGTAGTACAGCAACTGCATTAATCAAAGTTACTGATGACATTAAACATGCTATGGACAGGCGTGAAGCTACCATCCTAACACTGCTTGACTTTAGCAAGGCTTTTGATACAGTTGACTTTGATATATCACTAATTAAAATGAAACAGCTGAATTTCTCAAGCAGCGCAATACACTGGTTCGACAGCTACCTCAAAAACAAAAGTCAGCAAGTCATTTGTGGGTCGGAGAAGTCATCATGGAAAAACGTGCGCTCTGGAGTTCCCCAAGGCTCCGTCCTTGGTCCATTACTCTTCTCACTGTACATTAATGATATTTCTTCAGTGATTCACTCCTACAACTACCATCTATAAGCCGACGACATCCAACTGTACATAAGTGCAAGCCCCAAGAACATTGCTGACGCAGTAGCGAGTATGAACGCAGATCTTTGCTCTGTTTCTCGATGGGCACAGAACCTAAGTCTGAAACTAAACCCCAAGAAATCCCAGGTCATTCTTATATCTCATCCAAAGTTAATCATCCGGTACTTTCGAGAAACAGTCCCTCAAATACTCCTCAATGGTACCCAACTACCATACCAAAAAACAGTAAAAGACCTTGGAATAATCTTGGATGAACCCCTAAACTGGGAAGAACAAACAGTCACAGCTTGCCGGAAATCGCTCTCCTCCCTACATGCAATCCAAAAATTTAGAAAAATATTTCCAACCCATGTTAAACAATAATTAGTCCAAACACTAGTCTTGCCTAATCTCTGCTACTGTGATGTAGTTCAACACTGCACAAATAGTGAAAATTCGAGATGCCTCGAGCTAGTGACGAATGCTTGCGTTAGATACGTGTGCAATATACGGTTGTATGATCATATCAGTCATTCATACTCCCAGCTAGGTTGGATACGCCCACATAAGGTACGCGATTTCCACACGATGTGCTTACTTCATCGATTTCTTAGCCTCTGGTGCCCCCAATACTTATCTTCTCACATTTAACACCTATCATCATTCCACAACCGCAATACCAGATCGGATACGTCTAGCATCTTGGCTGTACCTGTACGTAACACAAAATCTTTCTCCGTGTCATTCTCCATCTCAGCCATACGACTATGGAACGCGCTCCCCTGTGATCTGCGTCTTATCCAGAAGTACTCAACATTCACGAGGGAACTCAAAACTTACATATTAGGGGCGGTTGTGCCCCTCTCATCTCTTTCTTTCTCCTCTCCATAATAGCTTCGAATTTTACCATTCTATTTCTCTTCCTCTTACCTAGCTACCTCTTCCACATCTGTTTCACCCCATTCTATCGTCTTATGTCTCTGCTCGATGTGAATAACTCACAAGCTGCAAGAACATAACGACAAAATTCCCAACTAGCAATAGGACTGACACTCATAAAAGAAAAATATGTTTACTTTCATATACATAGTCATTACTATTATTATTGTTATTATTCTTGATTGTTATAATTATTTATTGATTGTTATAATTATCCTTGTACTACTGCTATAATCTCTATTTTTTCTTTAACATTAATACTGTATAACACTTGGTATGTCCATAATGTTCTGTACAAACTGAAATTCGTTCAATCTGAGTATGCCTTGTTAGGTGTAAGAGAGGGCCTGAAGGCCCTAATCTTGCCAGGTAAAATAAATGCATAGATAGATAAATAAATAAATATTCGTCATATGTGAACAAAAAGTGTTAAGAATAATAGATAAGTCTGGAATTCAGTGCCATTTATTGCTACAATTCTCTATCAGTTATTAAACAAATGTATTTTTCGTTTGTTGTCAATTAGTTTTCAGAATAACTCCTTTTTTTAATGTCTCATCAGAAACTTTGTCTGATTTATGGAGATTTATCGTTGTAACACTAAAGAAAATGCGTTCCACACATTCAGTGCACTCCTGAATTCGTTTTTAAAAATAACTACGGTATATCACTTTCAACTCAGAATCTTCTTCAGCAAAAATTGAGAAATCATTAATTCTAATGTAGTCTTTGTCAAATAATTCGTTATGGTTTCACTTTGACTACACTTCTCTAGTCATAGTCCAGATAAAATCTTCTTTTTATATCATAATGGCGCTCGAAACTCCTGACCCGATTTCTTTGACGTTACTTTGGCTAATTATATGTCTAAAGTTGGTTGAAAGCCTCCCTTGGTCATGGACAGCAATACGTGTGAATTGCTTATCTTTTCTTTTTTTATCGTAGGTAAGACGCTGCTGTTATACTTGCAATTGGTGTAGCAAGGCAAAAAAGATCTTCCAGTCGACTAATCGTCTCTTGACACTTTCACGATACAACAGTCGCAAGTGTGCCGCAATGTTACGAACTCCTTCATCCGCAATATTACGAACTCTTTCATGTATTCGAACCCAGTATCTCTTCCGAAATTTTTGAATCACAAAGCTCTATGTAACTGCAAAGACGAAGGTCTGATCGAAAAGCTATTCCCTATTCTAACGGCAAGCTTACTTACAGTTAATACTAAAACACTTTGGATGACTTTGGACGTCAAGCAGCATTCCATCAACGTTGTGGGAGACTTTAGATTAAAAGTATGCTGATGTTAATCATTAGAAACAAACGAGGGCACTCATTCTGTAGAACTACAAACACGAATGAACTGCGTAATTACATCAAGGAGACAAGCATATCCAATAGTGTCTGCAATCGAAGAAAGATGTTGAATATGGAGAGTGTTTGTCGGCTGCATTCTCATCGTTGGCTGTTTACGTAGAGTTCTTGCGTATGTTAGCAGTGGGAGTGTGAGAAGTATTTGTAGGTGCAGAGACAGTTAAACGAGGCCGAGTCAGTAGTGTAACGGCTACGCAAGAGACAGCCAGGGTTTGGCAGCCAATAAAATACTGACGTGCATCGTAGTGCCCGCAATGGGCCGCTGATATTTCCTGTCTCCGCGCTGCCAACTGGGAGCAGGATGTCTCGTGGAGAACGTGTGTGGCTGCCTTTCAGTTCTGGAGGAATGTACAATATGTGTTCAAATTTATAGCCATCTCTTTCAGGCACATTATTTCGTAAAAAGCAGCATACGTTTTTACGGTAGATTCAAATTCTTCTAGAACATCCACTAATCGATGAAAAATTCTCCATTTATTTGCCAGAGTGCCAAAAGTGGATTTTATACACCGCGTTATTCGAGACAGTCGGTAGTTCAGACTTCTTTTATTGTTTGTTAAACCCATTCCTGCATATGGACGCATTAAATTTTCTGATATACGAAATACCTCGTCTCCGACAATGACGCACAGCATTGGTACTTCACTGTTTGATATGGGACTTTTCTTCGATAATCGTACATTTTTTGATAAACTTTTAAATGTTTTGATTCCTGGTTTCATGAAAGAAAGAAGTTGATCCCAGCGTTGTGTAGAACCAGAGACAAAATTATTAATGAATTGCACTAAACTGAAAAATGAATGTGGATCCTGATAGCAGCTTGCAGCACTAGTGCCGACTAAATTCAAAGAATGTGCTGCACAAGGCACATAATGCGCTGTCGGATTTCGTGCTTTAATGCGTGCCTGCAAACCAATGTAGGCTCCTGACAAGTTGCTTCCATTTTCGTCTGACTAGCCTCTACAGTCGGTATTATCAATGGAATTTATAGGCAAGACTTCGATCCTGACCTAGGTTTTCAGACTTGTGTCCCGGGTTCGGTAAAAACAGAAGGAATCGTTCAACAGGCTCATCATTTTCGTTCACATGTCTTAATACGAAAGGTAATTGATCAATATGTAAAATGATCACTGTAGAGTCTATAACTATTGAGAAATATTTGGCCTGTTTGATATCACTTATGACAACTGTTTTTATTCGTTCAGAAAGCAGCTCTAATATTTCATCACAGATTACTGAAGATAGATAACTTGTCTGTGCCTACCCCGGATTTCCTCATCGTTCAATGTACTCTGCGAGAAAAGGATCGAACTCGTATAAGTTCGAGAGACATCGTAAACTGACCTTTATGTAATGAATACAAATCTTCATTGTGTCCGCGTTGGGGAAGTCCAAGACTTAGTCACTTTTTATCGCAAACACTTTTTTCAACACTCTGCCCCAGTACGCTTTCTCTTTCTCAGCTTGTGAATCGAAATGGTTTTCTACCGTTCCAAGTGATTTGTTTGTCAAAAGTCATAACTTAAAATTTTTGTGTTCAAGTGAATTTTCACTATGAGATAAAAAATTAGAAATATTTCTCAAATCTGAAATACCAATAGTGGCAATCGCGGCCTCACCTCCGAACAGTTTACATGGTGCACAAAACATAGCACCGTTGCTACAGGAGTATACTAAGTAATCACGTGAAGTTGATTCACCATTTAGAAGTTTACGAAAAAAGAAACTTTTGTTCAAACGTCTGATTTTACCGCCCATTGACCTTCGTGAATTAGAAAAATCACCTTTACAATTTGGATTAATGCCACGGTGTAAAAGAACGTCGATCAGTGATTCATTAGCACAGCATTTAGCAGAATAATCACTAACGAGATTATTTCTTTTTGTAATATCTGATTCGACACTTAGATTTACGTGAGACTCGAATTCAGAAACAAATTGTTTTTCTTCCTTTTTAACTGTTTCTTTCGCACTCAAGCACAAAGAACTTTACCACTTTAAACACGACAGTGGTTAACTGACTAGCTTGGATTACTTTACCGAACTGTGCTATGAAACGAAACACAACAACGACAACACAGAATAATTTAATTTCATTATCGCTTCTTTCTCTACTGTCAATGAACAGAAGTTGGAACCCGAAAGCATTCTCGGAATAATAACGTTTCAGAGCTCTTATTATTGACTTTCGTCGTGATCCTTACTTTAAAATATTACTGAACAATTTCACAAACACGAGTCGTGACGAAAATTCAGTGTTTCACTTTCCATTCAGTCACCAAGTACACTGATAATACACACATCAAAAAAAGTTTTGCATACCCCAGTTCCTAGAACCCTGAATATATACATTGACTGTGGATATTGTATCACAGACACAGTCTCTTTGACTGTTCAGAGATGTCACTAAACCCACCCAAAGATTAAACAACAGTGCATAAACAGCACCTATTAGACGGAGGGGGTCCGACAGCCGATCAGTGCCAGTCATTACACCAGGAAGAAGGTACACGACTCGTGTTGTCTGTAGTTCAACCATACCTAGACGGTCAATACCGCGGTTCGATCGCACCAAAGCGATGTTGTTCGGACATGGAGGAGATACAGAGAGACAGGAACTGTCGATGACATGCCTCGCTCAGGCCGGGCTATTACTGCTGTTGATGATCGCTACCTACGGATTATGGCTCGGAGGAACCCTGGCAGCGATGCCACCATGTTGGATAATGCTTTTCGTGCAGCCACAGGATGTCGTATTACGACTCTAAATGTGAGCATAGGCTGTATGATTGGCAACTTCACCTCCGACGTCCATGGCGAGGTCCATCTTTTCAACCATGACACCTTGCAGCGCGGTAAAGATGGGCCCAACAACATGCCGAATGGACCGCTCAAGATTGGCATCACGTTCTCTTCAGGGATGAGTGTCGCATATGCCTTCAACCAGACAATCGTCGGACACGTGTTTGGAGGCAACCCGGTCAGTCTAAACGCCTTAGACATACTGTCCAGCGAGTGCAGCAAGGTGGAGGTTCCCTGCTGTTTTGGGGTGGCATTGTGTGGGGCCGACGTACGTCGCTGGTGGTCATGGAAGGCGCCGTAACGGCTGTACGATACGTGAATATCATCCTCCGACCGATAGTGCAACCATATCGGCAGCATATTGGCGAGGCATTCGTCTTCATGGACGACAATTCGCGCCCCCATCGTGCACATCTTGTGAATAACTTCCTTCAGGATAACGACACAGACTTGAACCCTATCGACCATGCCTGAGATAGATTGAAAATGGCTGTTTATGGACGACGTGACCACCAACCACTCTGAGGGACCTACGCCTACTCGCACTTTGAGGAGTGGGGCAATCTGGACCAACAGCGCCTTGATGAACTTGTTGATAGTATGCCACGACGAATACAGGCACGCATCAATGCAAGAGGACATGCTGCTGGGTATAAGAGGTACCGGTGTGTACAGCAATCAAGAGCACCACCTCTGTAGGTCTCGTTGTACGGTGATACAAATTGCAATGTGTGCTTTTCATGAGCAATAAAAAGGGTGGAAATGATGTTTATGTTGATCTGTATTCTAAATTTTCTGTACAGGTTCCGGAACTCTTGGAACCGAGGTGCTGCAAAACCTTTTTTTGATGTGTGTATTTCAAAGCTTGCATTGTCGATTTTCGTTCTTACGGCTTGTTTAAACTACCGAGTTATTTCACAGTATTAATAATTTATGCCATTTGTCAGTGTAATTATTTTAAAAAGTAAAATATTAAGACAGGTATAGTGCTAAAAATGCAGCCCTCGACCGCAAAAAAGATTTAATACGTGGTAATCGGTTTTTGTCAGTTTTTGAGCATCTTGAGACCTGATATCATGATGGTAGGCGGTGGCGGTGAATTGAATGGATGTTATAATTCCACGACCGTCAACTGCTCTTAGAGACTCTTAACACAAAGTAATTTTTTTTTTTTTTTGCGGTCGTGACTGTGTACGTTCAGTTTTAAAGCACTTTTTGCCAGACCCCCATTCTCCACAAGAAATGTTCTCAATAATTAAATATCTTACTTTGTTGTTGTTATTATACGCGGCATTAGTCGCTGCATTCAAAGACATTTTCGCGTTAATACTTTTTTTATTTCTGCTTACACTGACGAAAAAACTCGCAAGACCAAAAGATAATTAACGTAGAGGAATAAAATTCCGGGAATTCATTTGTCTAGATAACATATTTAAGTGATTAAGTGCGGAATCACAGGTTACTGTAAGCGTTAGATAAGCCGTTGTAAACGTGAAATGCTCGTACATTAATAATCGGTGTAGCTGCCAGAATGTTCACCGCAAGCATGCATACGAGTAAGCACTTTGTTGTACAGTTTGTGGGATGCTGTTCCATGGCTGTTGCAATTGGTCGGTCAGTACAGGGACGGTTCATGCTCGTTGTGGATGACGTTCGAGTTGTCGTGCTATGATGTTCCATAAGTTCTAGATTGGAGACATATCTAGTGATCTAGCAGGCCAAGGCAACATGTCGACACTCTGTATAGCATGATGGGTTACAACAGCGGAATGTGGACGGGCGTTATGTTGTTGGAAAACACCCCCTGGAATGCTGGTCATCAACGGCAACACAACAGGTCGAATCACCAGACTGACGTACAGATTTGCAGTCTGGGTGCGTGGGATAACCACGAGAGTGATCCTACTGTCGTATGGAGTCACATTCCCGACTATAACTCTAGTCGGAGGTCCAGTGTGCTTAGCAAGCAGACAGGTTTGTTGCAGGCTCCAAACTGACCTCTTTCTAACCAAGACACGGCCATCACTGGCACCGAGGCAGAACCAGCTTTTATCAGACAACACAATACACCTCCACCTTGCCCTCCGATGAGCTCTCTCTTGACACCACTGACGCCGCAAATGCCGGTGGTTTGGGGTCAGTGGAATGGACGTTACAGGGCGACTGTTTCGGAGCTGTCCTCGAAGTAAACGATTTGTAACTGTTCGTTGCATCACTGTGGTGCCAACTGCTGCTCAAATTGGTGCTGCAGATGCGGTACGATACGCCAGAGCCATACGCCGAACATTATGGTCCTCCCTATCGGTAGTGCCATGTGGCCTACCGGAGGCCGGTCTTCTTGCGACAGTACAGGGTGATTTTAAAGTCACTATACATTTCAGTGATATAGTAAGTCACTATACATTTCATTGATTAGTAAGTCACTGTACATTTCAGTGATTAGTAAGTCACTGTACATTTCACTGATATAGTAAGTCACTATACATTTCAGTGATTAGTAAGTCACTGTACATTTCAGTGATATAGTAAGTCACTATACATTTCAGTGATATAGTAAGTTACTGTACATTTCAGTGATATAGTAAGTTACTGTACATTTCAGTGATTAGTAAGTCACTGTACATTTCAGTGATATATTAAGTCACTGTACATTTCAGTGATATAGTAAGTCACTGTACATTTCAGTGATTAGTAAGTCATTGTACATTTCACTGATATAGTAAGTCACTATACATTTCAGTGATTAGTAAGTCACTGTACATTTCACTGATATAGTAAGTCACTATACATTTCAGTGATTAGTAAGTCACTGTACATTTCACTGATATTGTAAGACACTATACATTTCAGTGATATAGTAAGTCACTGTACATTTCAGTGATATAGTAAGTCACTGTACATTTCACTGATATAGTAAGTCACTATACATTTCAGTGATTAGTAAGTCACTGTACATTTCACTGATATAGTAAGTCACTGTACATTTCACTGATATAGTAAGTCACTGTACATTTCACTGATATAGTCAGTCACTGTACATTTCAGTGATTAGTAAGTCACTGTACATTTCACTGATATAGTAAATCACTGTACATTTCAGTATTTGTAAGTCACTGTACATTTCACTGATATAGTATGTCACTATACATTTCAGTGATTAGTAAGTCACTGTACATTTCACTGATATAATAAGTCACTATACATTTCAGTGATTAGTAAGTCACTGTACATTTCACTGATATTGTAAGACACTATACATTTCAGTGATATAGTAAGTCACTGTACATTTCAGTGATATAGTAAGTCACTGTACATTTCAGTGATATAGTAAGTCACTGTACATTTCAGTGATTAGTAAGTCACTGTACATTTCACTGATATAATAAGTCACTATACATTTCAGTGATATAGTAAGTCACTACACATGTAAGTGATATAGTAAGTCACTACACATTTCAGTGATGTAGTAAGTTACTGTACATTTCAGTGATATAGTAAGTTACTGTACATTTCAGTGATTAGTAAGTCACTGTACATTTCAGTGATTAGTAAGTCACTGTACATTTCACTGATATTGTAAGACACTATACATTTCAGTGATATAGTAAGTCACTGTACATTTCAGTGATATAGTAAGTCACTGTACATTTCAGTGATATAGTAAGTCACTGTACATTTCAGTGATATAGTAAGTCACTATACATTTCAGTGATTAGTAAGTCACTGTACATTTCACTGATATAGTAAGTCACTATACATTTCAGTGATTAGTAAGTCACTGTACATTTCACTGATATTGTAAGACACTATACATTTCAGTGATATAGTAAGTCACTGTACATTTCAGTGATATAGTAAGTCACTGTACATTTCACTGATATAGTAAGTCACTATACATTTCAGTGATTAGTAAGTCACTGTACATTTCACTTATATAGTAAGTCACTGTACATTTCACTGATATAGTAAGTCACTGTACATTTCAGTGATATAGTAAGTCACTGTACATTTCACTGATATAGTAAGTCACTGTACATTTCAGTGATTAGTAAGTCACTGTACATTTCACTGATATAGTAAATCACTGTACATTTCAGTATTTGTAAGTCACTGTACATTTCACTGATATAGTATGTCACTATACATTTCAGTGATTAGTAAGTCACTGTACATTTCACTGATATAATAAGTCACTATACATTTCAGTGATTAGTAAGTCACTGTACATTTCACTGATATTGTAAGACACTATACATTTCAGTGATATAGTAAGTCACTGTACATTTCAGTGATATAGTAAGTCACTGTACATTTCAGTGATATAGTAAGTCACTGTACATTTCAGTGATATAGTAAGTCACTGTACATTTCAGTGATATAGTAAGTCACTGTACATTTCAGTGATTAGTAAGTCACTGTACATTTCAGTGATATAGTAAGTCACTACACATGTAAGTGATATAGTAAGTCACTATACATTTCAGTGATATAGTAAGTTACTGTACATTTCAGTGATTAGTAAGTCACTGTACATTTCAGTGATTAGTAAGTCACTGTACATTTCACTGATATAGTAAGTCACTATACATTTCAGTGATTAGTAAGTCACTGTACATTTCACTGATATTGTAAGACACTATACATTTCAGTGTTATAGTAAGTCACTGTACATTTCAGTGATATAGTAAGTCACTGTACATTTTACTGATATAGTAAGTCACTGTACATTTCAGTGATTAGTAAGTCACTATACATGTAAGTGATATAGTAAGTCACTATACATTTCAGTGATTAGTATGTCACTACATTTCAGTGATATAGTAAGTCACTATACATTTAAGTGATATAGTAAGTCACTATACATTTCAGTGATATAGTAAGTTACTGTACATTTCAGTGATTAGTAAGTCACTGTACATTTCAGTGATATAGTAAGTCACTATACATTTAAGTGATATAGAAAGTCAGTATACATTTCAGTGATTAGTAAGTCACTGTACATTTCAGTGATCTGGTAACAGAATATTTGTTTCTTGCAGGTACTACGACAGGATGCTAACCAAAGAAGAACGAATAGCTGTTGTTTCTGTTCGTCTTCGTGGGATGACGTATGAACAGGTGCGGACAGACTTTGCCCGTCGATTCCGGAAAACAGGCCCCACCAGGCTTGCTATCACGACCCTAGTCAAAGAATTTCAGCGTACTGGTAGTTATAGCGTCCCCAGTGAAATAATACGAAAAGACTTACAAAAAACACTATTTATAAAGAAGTGACATTTAAAAATTGAATAATATACATTTTTATCATGTACCCGTATTAGAATAAATTCTCTGTGTAAGTTTCGAGGGCAAAGAAATATAACAAAATGATCTAAAGAGACGACAAGATACGCTCTTTTGTTAATTTTTTAGTCGTCTTCACTTCTTCTCTTGTCTTGGTTGCGTGTAGACGGACATCTTGCGAGTGCTGGCAAATGTAAGCATATTTGTACTAATTAAGCACATAATATATTGGTTTAATATTATCGTCCACTTTTAATTTGTAAGAGGTGATCCCGATTTCAAGTCCGCCTTCCTTGAATTAACCTGCATTGGAGTAATTTACAGTGCAACAATCGCAGCGGCCGATGCAGCCAAAGACGCTATTACGTGGCGATATTAACTTATAAAAAATTAGCGGAAGCGGAAAACTCGCCCGCTATTAACATAATATACATTTTTCTCCACAGCCGACCGACGTTGCAGAAAATACGTAGCTTTAAGATTCTTATTTTCAGTACAACAGCTGAGAGCCAGAGCCAGGACACCGACTACAATGCTATGGTTAACGGAGGTAAGAAAAAATACTCTCGCGCGTTTGTAGGCCGCAATTGTAATTAATAACTAAAGATTTTTTGTTTAAAGTGAGCTGACTAGCCGAGGAAATTAATATGAAAAGCTTATTCCATTGTTCAACTTATATGCAAGTTTAAGATTCAGCAAGTCTAACGTTCATTAACGTAACAAATAATTTATACTGAAGATTAATATTGTTAAAAAAGAACTTCACAAAAGCATTTAATTGTAAATCAAAATTAAATGAAATATCAGTTTCATTAAGGCCCTCCACGTAATTCGGCAACAATCAACATTACCAATAAATAATATATTAAATTACGACGACCGACGGACGCGAGATAGTGTTGCAGATGAAGAATGTCCAGAGAGTCCGGCCATAACGCCAGACACCGTGCAAAGTGTGCAGGATGCGATAACACGTAGCCCTTCCGCATCTACCAGCATACTTAGTAGGGAGCTTGGTATTTCTCAAACCACTGTATGGAGAGCTCTTCGTTACAAGCTGCACAAACGTGCGTACCATATCCAGGTCGTACATAAGCTTGAAGCGGAGGACTACGCAATCAGACAAGCTATGTGCCATAACCTGCTACAAGATGTGGAAAATGATAATTTGATGCAAAATGTCATGTTCAGTCATGAAGCTACATTTCATACCTGAGGACATGTGAACAGACACAACTGCAGGATCTGGGCAGACGAACAACCAAGAGTGCTGCAGGAGTTCAAAAATGGCTCTGAGCACTATGGGACTTAACTGCTAAGGTCATCAGTCCCCTAGAACTTAGAACTACTTAAACCTAACTAACCTAAAGACATCACACACATCGAACCTGCGACCGTAGCGGTCACGCGGTTCCAGCCTGTAGCGCCTAGAACCGCTCGGCCACCCTGGCCGGCGCTGCAGGAGTGTGGTCAGGGATAGCGAGGTCAACAGTGTACGGGCCCTTCTTCTTCGCAGAACAAACCGTTACTGGAACCATATACCTAGATATGTTGGAATAGTTTTTGGATACCCAGTTGATATCTGATGGGATTATGGATACTACTGTTTTTCAACAAGATGGTGCACCACCCCATTTTGCTCTCGTGGTTCGGGATTATCTGAATCAAGCATTTCCCGGCATATGGATTAGTCGTGCCTCTCCACGGATGTGGGCACCCCGCTCTCCTGACTTGACACCCTTATACTTTTTTGCATGGGGGTTTATCAAGTCTAAGGTATACCAGATGAAGATCCGCAGCGCTGAACACTTAACACAGCGGGTTCGAGCCGCAGCTGCTGAGATTACACCAGATATGTTTGGGCAGGTTTTTCGTTCTACAGAGGAGCGCTGGGGGGGTGTGCCTAGACATGCAAGGTGGTCACATTGAAATGTACTGAAATTGCACTCCTGGAAATGGAAAAAAGAACACATTGACACCGGTGTGTCAGACCCACCATACTTGCTCCGGACACTGCGAGAGGGCTGTACAAGCAATGATCACACGCACGGCACAGTGGACACACCAGGAACCGCGGTGTTGGCCGTCGAATGGCGCTAGCTGCTCAGCATTTGTGCACCGCCGCCGTCAGTGTCAGCCAGTTTGCCGTGGCATACGGAGCTCCATCGCAGTCTTTAACACTGGTAGCATGCCGCGACAGCGTGGACGTGAACCGTATGTGCAGTTGACGAACTTTGAGCGAGGGCGTATAGTGGGCATGCGGGAGGCCGGGTGGACGTACCGCCGAATTGCTCAACACGTGGGGCGTGAGGTCTCCACAGTACATCGATGTTGTCGCCAGTGGTCGGCGGAAGGTGCACGTGCCCGTCGACCTGGGACCGGACCGCAGCGACGCACGGATGCACGCCAAGACCGTAGGATCCTACGCAGTGCCGTAGGGGACCGCACCGCCACTTCCCAGCAAATTAGGGACACTGTTGCTCCTGGGGTATCGGCGAGGACCATTCGCAACCGTCTCCATGAAGCTGGGCTACGGTCCCGCACACCGTTAGGCCGTCTTCCGCTCACGCCCCAACATCGTGCAGCCCGCCTCCAGTGGTGTCGCGACAGGCGTGAATGGAGGGACGAATGGAGACGTGTCGTCTTCAGCGATGAGAGTCGCTTCTGCCTTGGTGCCAATGATGGTCGTATGCGTGTTTGGCGCCGTGCAGGTGAGCGCCACAATCAGGACTGCATACGACCGAGGCACACAGGGCCAACACCCGGCATCATGGTGTGGGGAGCGATCTCCTACACTGGCCGTACACCACTTGTGATCGTCGAGGGGACACTGAATAGTGCACGGTACATCCAAACCGTCATCGAACCCATCGTTCTACCATTCCTAGACCGGCAAGGGAACTTGCTGTTCCAACAGGACAATGCACGTCCGCATGTATCCCGTGCCACCCAACGTGCTCTAGAAGGTGTAAGTCAACTACCCTGGCCAGCAAGATCTCCGGATCTGTCCCCCATTGAGCATGTTTGGGACTGGATGAAGCGTCGTCTCACGCGGTCTGCACGTCCAGCACGAACGCTGGTCCAACTGAGGCGCCAGGTGGAAATGGCATGGCAAGCCGTTCCACAGGACTACATCCAGCATCTCTACGATCGTCTCCATGGGAGAATAGCAGCCTGCATTGCTGCGAAAGGTGGATATACACTGTACTAGTGCCGGCATTGTGCATGCTCTGTTGCCTGTGTCTATGTGCCTGTGGTTCTGTCAGTGTGATCATGTGATGTATCTGACCCCAGGAATGTGTCAATAAAGTTTCCCCTTCCTGGGACAATGAATTCACGGTGTTCTTATTTCAATTTCCAGGAGTGTATGTCCTGTTGTAACATAAGTTGCAGTGCCATTACATATTGGTTAATAACAATTGTTTAAGTACAAACTGTATAGTGACTTTAGAATCACCCTGTACGTTCTCTTGAGCACCGACGCCAGCAGTCATGTGCAGCGGCTACATTCCTGTCAAGTTTTTCTGCAATATCGCAGAAGGAAAATCCAGTTTCTCGTAGACCTATTAGACGCCTTCGTTTAAACTCAGTGATGTGTTGATAATGTCGTCTTTGTCGCCTTAAAGGCATTCCTGACTAATGTCATCTCATCACGTCTAGTCTGAAAAAGTTAACTAGCGCCCACGAACGTTGCAGTGTTTATTTAAAGAAAACCGGATTTTCATGATCATAGTGGCGCTACTAGCGCCGCTCTTGGGCGACTGGCGCGAAACTGGAAAAGACATCATCTTTCAGATGTTGAAACACGCCTACCAACTTTCATTTATATCGCACATCTGCGTCTTTGTGTTGATCTTCCTCCGTCAGTGTATGTTATTACGACAGCTATTATTATTATCATTTTTTGAAATGTTAGTTCTTGGTTACTTTTGCTTTCCAACAGCCGCAGTTTGAAATTCTATTCATCATGACTCTAAAATACGCCTTTTTATACTGCCACGGTTTGCATGAATTTGCGTTAATAATAACGTCTGTACAAGTTAGCTTTCTACAGATGTAGAATACGTTTTCCCCTTTCTGCATAACTGTAGCCACACCGAGGAAGTTAATCTGCCCATTTGTTTCTGTAGCAGCGGTAATTTTGATGTTGGTTTGTCGATCTGTTGTAGAATTCTGGAACGTGTTTTTATCTTCACGTATTATGAATTTTCTGGAGACTAAAAAATTTCCTCTATAGGAATCGACAAAGGATCCGAAAACAACGATAGTGTGAAACCCAGCGCGCTCTGTTCGTTCACGAGACCCAGAACGCTGTAGACAGATGAATCGACGTACGTTCCGTGTTCCTTGACTTCCGGAAGGCGCTCGATACAGTTCCGCACTGGTGCGTAATGAACAAAATGTGAGTTCGCGGTTCGTGGGCCTTGCGGTAGCGTTCTCGGTTCCCGCGCACGGGGTCCCGGGTTCGATTCCCGGCGGCTTCAGGGATTTTCTCTGCTTCGAGATGACTGGGTGTTGTGTGTCTTTCATAATCATTTCATCCTCATTCACTCGCAAGTCGCCGTAGTGGCGTTAAAGAACTTGAGGAGCGGCGGCCGAACCGCCGCGCGAGGAGACTCCCGGCCACCGATGCCATACGCTCATTATTATTATCATTAGTGTACAGAATATCAAACCAACTGGGGGGGGAGGGGGGGGGCTGGAATGAACAGTTTCTAGTGAACAGAACTTAGCATATCGTTTTGAACGAAGGGAAGTCTTCAGATGTAAAAGTAACTTCGAGTGTGCTCCAGAGAAATGCTATAGGACCATTACTTTTCACAATATGTGTAAATGTCCCAGTGGATAACGTCAGACGTTCCATGATGCTTTTCGCAGGTGATACTTTTGTATACAGAGAAATCGCAACGCTAGAAAATTGTAACGAAACTCTGGAAGACTTTCAGAGGATGGTGCTTGGTGCAGTTAATGGCAGTTGATCATCAAAGTACACGAATTTAACGTGTCGCGAATAAACAGACAGTCCATGTATTGCAAGACTACACGATAAAAAACGGTCTCGGGACGCACCGTGCGAGATGGCGCACTGGTTAGCACACAGGACTCGCTCTCTGGAGGACGACGGCTCAGATCTGCGTCCGCCCATCCTGGTTTAGGTTTTCCGTGATTTCCCTAAATCGCTTAGGGCAAATACAGGGCTGGTTCCTTTGAAGGGAAACGGCTGATTTCCAGTTTCCATCGCATCCTTCCCTAATCCGAGCTTGTACTCTGTCTCTAATGACCTCGATGTCGACGGTACGTTAAACTGCCATCTTTCCTCCCTCCTTCAATGAAAGCAGTTACTTCCTTAACATTTCTAGACGTATGCGTACGGAGCTATTTATAGCGGAACGACCACATAAACCTAATCGCATGTAATACAGTTACCAGATGAGGATTCATTGGAAGAATCTCCAGGAAATGCAGTCGGTCAGCAAGGGAAGTAGCTCACAAGACTTTCGTTCTAACAATACTTGAACATTGTTCGTCAGTCTGCATTCTCTACAAGATAGGATGGATAGAAGGAGAAGATTCAAAGAGCAGCAGCACGTTTCGTTACAGTTTCATTTAGTAAGCACGAAAGCGTTACGGATATGCTCAGTCGACTCCAGTGGTAGACGCAAGAGAGACGTTCTGCATCACGGTAATTGCTTTGCCGTGCATATGTCTCGCAAAAAGACCGCGAAGATGAAATCCGAGAGACTCGAGCCTACGCGAAGGCTTACCAGCAATCGTTCTTCCCGCGAAGTGAAGTATAGATGTTAGTGTAGAAGACATTTTTTGGGTTCCTTCTATCACGTCTTCTCTATCAAAGTTGTATGATAAAATTGATTGGTCGACATATCTGTAATAATAAGCGATTCTTCCTGCGACGCAATGGTACCTTTTTAAAAACTGGACTTAGAGATTATTGATAAAATTTGAGCTAGAATGCTTGAAACGCAGTTTCCCATTGGCAGCCCTTCTTGCTGCCATCAGATTTTTCCATTAAATTTAAAACCATTTTATGACAGAATTATTGCTGAAAGGTCAAAGATATATACTGTTGCACCAGTCCTCTCCTTTTTTTTTTCTTTCGGAAAAAAATCCTTTTTATAGTATCCGTGGTTTCAAGAGCAGGAATTATTGTGTGTAAGTTAGTATAGCTGACTGACGCTAAACAACATATGTTCGGAATTTTAAACTCTCTGACTAGATTGGTTAAGGCATGAGTGCTTTTTATACTGTAGGATTGTTTAAAGGCCTAAAATTTGTTTATTTTTACGAAGTTCCTTGCATAAGTATTATAACTGTTGACAATTGAGTGAGAAGGAGTTCCATCTTAATGGATTTTAATTTAAGATCTTAAGGTGGGGGTGTGCTTGTTCATGACCTTAAGCTTTCACCTTTCCTCACTGGTGAATAAAAAATTGCAGCTATCAACAATTTTTTTTAATATCAGAGTGTAATGTCCCCATGGGATCTCTGGTAATTTCTGCAATAGCATTGTGTACAAAGTACTATTCCACTTTCGAAATAAAATCAGTGTGATTTACAATTGGAATCACGTTTCCTTTGTCGGCTTTAGTGAAAAGGCTACCTGCTCCAGTAGTTTCTTATTCTCCGTTCACGTCTGCTTGGGAACAATGTAACTCCTGCGCTTCAGCCTGTAAATTCTCTAATTTAATATGGAAATTGTGTTCACAAGTTCTTTTGAGTTTGTAACACTACGGTTATCCGTCCTCTTTTAGAATACTTCTGCGCCATTTGGGATCCTTACCAGATAGGGCACACGGAGTACAGGGAGAAAGTTGAAAGAAGGGCAGCTCGTTTTGTATTATTGCGAAATAGGGGAGAGAGTGTCACTGAAATGATACAGGATTTGTTGTGGACATCTTTAAAACGAAGGCGTTTTCCGTTGCGGCTGAATCTTCTCGCGAAATTTCAGTCACCAACTTTCTCCTTCGAATGCCAAAATATTTTGTTGCCGCCAACGTACATCGGGTGAAACCGTAATAAATGGACCGTAGCAGGTGGTGTGCATCCGTCCAAGAGGATTGTGTGAACCGTCTCCGGGCGACCGGCAATAGCTGTAACCCGCAGAAGAACAGAGCCATTGAGACAGAAAGTTAGAACGACCTCAAACCTTATCGCAGCAGTTCAACATTTCCTTTCGTGTGGTGTACGATATCGTTCATGACACTTCGAAATTTCGTGAAGTTAGTGCTCGCTGCGTGGCTAAGAACCGAGAGAAAACCACAAGGGAGAGCGAATGATGACAAGAGTGCATCACTTAACGTGTTACGACGCAGAAGGGCATGACTTCCTGAAAGGAATCGTCATTGGTGATGAATCGTGGGTGTACCACTACACACTCGAAAGCAAGCAGATCTCTATGGAGTGGAAAGATGCTGGTTCCCCAGAACGAAAAAAATTCAATTACTCAATGTGGTGGAAAAGTGCTTGTGAGACTGTTCCGGGTAGACTTTGCTGAACAAGGGAACACTGTGAATGCTTGAGCCTACATTAAAACTTTGGTTAAGTTGAGTCGTCCACTTCGTCGCAAACGCCAAAACGTTAATGCTGGCAGTGTTAAAACTTCTTCATGACAGTGCTAGCTCCATGTTGCTGCTTCTGTTCGAGAGAAAATCGCCAAATTTGGGTGGGAGGTGCTCCAGTATCCACCATACAGTCCGGACCTTTCATCGTCGGACTTTCATCTGTTTGGTCCCATGAAGATATTCCTGATCGGTCAATGCTTTGCGACAGATGCGGTAGCGGAATCAGCAGTCCGCAGATGGCTATACTCCAACCAAATGGACTTTTACGAACAGGGCATATTGAAACTGGTACAACGATGGGAGAAATGTGATGAGAACACTGGTGACTATCTATAAAAGTAGGTTAAATATGTAAGTTCATTTGTGATTTTCTGTTTTTTTGTTTTGCTACCTATTAAACTTTTGGTAGTAAAATTATTGTGCGTTGCTTTCCGATCTTCTCTCGTATATGCTTCACTTCTTAGTGCAGCATGTTTCTTTACGGAATGTGTGAAGCGAACTATGAAATTCCTTAGGAAAGTCTGCACATTAACGTGGAACGTATGGGCTTATGAACGTCTGTAGTATGCAACCGCAGAGTTGCTGGTGCCGGAGCCGTATTGCTTGTGCGTAACGAGTAACAGGCAACATCCCCGTCCCCCTCCTTGCTATCCTCAGCTGTCGATGACTTTGTTATTCTGATCCATATATGGTATAGAGGCGACCGTCGCGGAGAGTGCAGAGCCTTCAGACTCTCTCTTGAGCTCGTCATCGCCGCGTTGCACACTCGCAACGTCGATCTTTAGGCGACTGTGTGGGACTGCGGCGGGCGTTTTTTGGTGAGCAGAGCCGAGAATATGCGTTAACATACACGTTGCGCTGTAATTAGTTCTTGCGTGAACTACGGATGCAGCTGGTACAGTTCAGCAACACAAAATAGTCTGGCGAGATTAGATACGTGTCGATATAGAGCCATCTGACAGACTGTATTGGAGTATTCAAATCGATACGTTTGCTGGTGGAGGCAAATGAAACGCCGTTATAATTACACATGGAGTGCATCCGCTCCAAATTCCTTTTGAAACGTTTTCACTTCTTACATAACAGTTAATTAGTGAAGACTTGAGAACTCACTGCTAATTTTTGTTGGTTTAAAAAGAAACTGCCACTCTTAGCAGATTTTTATTTGACTCTGCCTTTGCGGGAATACGTTGCCGCTTCCCCAGATCTACGACGTGAAACTTTAGCTGACAATTTATCAACATGGCCATCCTCAAGACATCTGAGTTTAAACAGAAAGGCGGTACACGAAAAGCGTCTGAAGATGGCAAGACTAATCGAGGAGGAAAATTCAAGATCCCTGACTTAAAGGTCCCAAACTGTCGCAGAACTTAATAATGAAAAAATGGACTTAAATGTGCAAAAGGAATTCGAGGGAAGAAATAATCATTACTTTAGGAGGTTCCTGCTCAGCGTTAATGCTATGAAAATGCTATGATGTTAACAATACGAAAAATTATCTCGCGTAGCACATTACAGAAACAGTTCAGGAGCTTCCCCACCTATATAAGACTATCGTTATCGTCTGGGTGAAGGGCATGTCACGTCTTCGTTTTAATGACAGGAGATTTTCTTCGGCTGCCACAGAAGAGATCAAGAAATCACGATACTATTACAGTGTGCGATATCCTCTGGCAACATGTTACCATCTAACAATCGCATCCTTTTAGCGAGAGAAGACCTAAAAGTGTACAAACTCCTACACGATTTATAGCAGAATGACAAATGAGAATACTAGATGAACTGTTTTTTACATTATATAGTATAGCCCTGTGTCCTTCACACTGTATTACCACTACCAGCTTCGCCTCCTACCTATCATCTGCATAATTTCCCCAGCTAGCAGACCCCTATCTCTTTACCCACACCCCTCAAATTCTATGGAACACATTCTCTCTTCCCACAATACTTCTGATCCAGCAGGGGTCCTATAGATGTTAAGTGAAAGTGCAGTGCTCCAGTGTTTTTTCTTCATAGAAGAATATCACTTCATCTCAGTTGTGTTTTTTTAAAATTGTATATATTTTTCATTCTTTTAGCTGGTTGCCAATCTTTTTAGTTTCAAACGTAAACAGTAGTCACATTTTTTTCTATCATTTTTTTATACACTATGTCATCAAAAGTACCATGTTAGGTGCACTGTGCTGCCACCTACTGCCAGGTACTCCGTATCAGCGACCTCAGAAGTCACTAGATATTGTAAGAGGGCAGAATGAGGCGCTCCGACGAACTCATGAACTTCGAACGTGGTCAGGTGATTGGGTGTCCCTTGTGTTACACATCTGTACGCGAGATTTCCACACTCCTAAACATCCCTAGGTCCATTGTTTCCGATGTGATAGTGAAGTGGAAACGTGAAGGGACACGTACAGCACAAAAGCGTACATGCCGAGCTCGTCTGTTGACTGACACAGAACACCAACTGTAGAAGAGGGTCGTTAAGTTCAATAGACAGACATCTATCCAGACTGTCACACAGGAATTCCAAACTGCATCAGGATCCTTTGTAAGTACGATGACACTTAGCCGGGAGGTGAAAAAACTTGAATTTCATGGTCGAGAGGCTGCTCATAAGCCACACATCACGGGGGTAACTGCCAAACGACGCCTCGCTTGGTGTAAGGAGCGTAAACTTTGGACGATGGAACAGTGGAAAAACGTTGTGTGGAGTGACGAATCACGGTACACAATACGGCGATCCGCTGGCAGTGTGCGCTTATGGCGAATGCCCGGTGAACGTCATCTGCCAGCGTCTGTAGTGCCAACAGTAAAATTCGGAGGTGGTGATGTGATAGTGTGGTTGTGTTTCTCATGGAGGGGGGCTTGTAACCCTTGTTGTTTTGCGTGGCACTATCACAGCACAGGCCTACATTGATGTTTTAAGCATCTTCTCGCTTCCCACTGTTGAAGAGCAATTCGGGGAAGGCGATTGCATTTTTCAACACGATCGAGCTCCTGTTCATAATGCACAGCCTGTGGCGGAGTGGTTACACGACAATAACATTCCTGCACAGAGTCCTGACATGAATCCTATAGAAACCCTTTGGGATGTTTTGGAACACCGACTTCGCGCCAGGCCTCACCGACCGACATCGATACCTCTCGTCAGTGCAGCACTCCCTGAAGAATGGGCTGCCATTTCCCCAGAAACCTTCCAGCACCTCACTGAACGTATTCCTGAGACAGTGGAAGCTGTCATCAAGGCTAAGGATGGGCCAACACTATATTGAATTCCAGCATTACCGACGGAGGGTACGACGAACTTGAAAGTCATTTTTAGCCAGATGTCCGGATACTTTTGATCACATAGTATATCTTTATGAATCTTCTTCGCCGAAGAGCGGAGTATTGTACTACTGACAACCCACCCCCTGCCTATATGGAGCGTGGGGGATGAAATAACAATAAAGAAAAAAAACCAAATGTCCATACCCAACGAAACTTTAATCGCCTTCCCTTAACCGATCATGAAATCCATCCCACCAGATCTAGCAGATTTCTACCACCCTCCCTTCCACTCCTCTCCATCCACTTCCTAAATCTTGGTTCGGAAACACATCCGCCTTCATTCTTCCCAGATTTGTCCAAACATTCATCCATCTAACCGCCACCCCCACTCTCCTATGCATTAGCCTTGGATGCTACGTTCCCATGATATCCTTGTCTCTGGTAGTATACATGCGCTCATCACTTCGCTCATCTAAGTATCTACACTACTGGCCATTAAAATTGCCACACCACAAAGATGACGTGCTACAGACGCGAAATTTAACTGGCAGGAAGAAGATGCTGTGATATGCAAATGATTAGCTTTTCAGAGCATTCACACAGTGTTGGCGCCGGTGTCGACACCTATAACGTGCTGACATTAGGAAAGTTTCCAACCGATTTCTCATACACAAACAGCAGTTGACCGGCGTTGCCGGGTGAAACGTTGTTGTGATGCCTCGTATCAGGAGGAGAAATGCGTACCATCACGTTTCCGACTTTAATAAGGGTCGGCTTGTAGCCTATCGCGATTGCGGTTTATCGTATCGCGACATCGCTGCTCGCGTTGGTCGAGATCCGATGACTGTTCGCAGAATATGGAATCGGTGGATTCAGGAGGGTAATACGGAACGCCGTGCTGGATCCCAGCGGCCTCGTATCACTAGCAGTCGAGATGGCAGGCATCTTATCCACTTGACTGTAACGGATAGTGCAGCAACGTCTCGATCCCTGAGTCAACAGATGGGGACGTTTGCAAGACAACAACCATCTACACGAACAGTTCGACGACTTTTGCAGCAGGATGGAATATGAGTTCGGAGACCGTACTCTTGACGCTGCATCACAGACAAGAGCGCCTGCGATGGTGTACTCAACGACGAACCTGGGTGCACGAATGGCAGAACCTCATTTTTTCGGATGAATCCAGGTTCTGTTTACAGCATCATGATGGTTGCATCCGTGTTTGGCGACATCGCGGTGAATGCACATTGGAAGCGTGTATTCGTCATCGCCATACTGGCATATCACCCGGCGTGATGTTATGGGGTGCCATTGGTTACACGTCTCGGTCACCTCTCGTTCGCATTGACGGCACTTTGAACAGTGGATGTTACATTTCAGATGTGTTACGACCTGTGGCTCTACCCTTCATTCGATCCTTGCGAAACCCTACATTTCAGCAGGACAATGCACGACTGCATGTTGCAGTTACTGTACGGTCCTTTCTGGATACAGAAAATGTTCGACTGCTGCCCGGGCCGGCACATTCTCCAGATCTCTCACCAATTGAAAACGTCTGGTCAATAGTGACCGAGCAACTGGCTCGTCACAATACGCCAGTCACTACTCTTGATGAACTGTGGTATCGTGTTGAAGCTGCATGGGCAGCTGTACCTGTACATGCATCCAAGCTCTGTTTGACTCAATGCCCAGGCATATCAAGGCCGTTATTACGGCCAGAGGTGGTTGTTCTGGGTACTGATTTCTCAGCATCTATGCACCCAATTTGCGTGAAAATGTAATCACATGTCAGTTCTAGTATAACATATTTGTCCAATGAATACCCGTTTATCATCTACATTTCTTCTTGGTGTACCAATTTTAATCGCCAGTAGTATATATTCTCCTTAACTGTTTACAATAGTCTGCCAACGCTGGGGTATATTACCGATTCGGCGACTGTATAAATAGCGTGGTTTTGAGGCGAAGAACTCGTCGAGCCGTGTTCGGAGCGCATTATCATCCGAAAAGGAAGTTCCTCGAAAGTTATTAGATAGAGAACGGAAAAGGTTAAAATCTGAGGGCTGTAGGCTGCGATGCCACTATCCGAATGTACTGTAATATTTTTAGACCATGCGGCATCGGACGTCTGGAAAGCGGCTATCGCGTGTAATAAGCCTGAATAGCTTTGCTATGTAGTTCAGACTACTACACGGAATTACTGAATAAATATTGGCGATGGCGTACAAGAAATCAAATGTTAAATGAATTCTGATTTTCATTAACAAAAATAACCTCTTTGAACTGACTGAACAGAATGCACTGACTGGTGTACGTTAATCACGCCTAGCACGCGAATAACATTTACGTAACCCAATATACACACACATATGATAAACACTTGAACTTGCTGTAAGTTAGATTGATCTACACCAACTGACAGTAATGATTTTAATGTTATTGAATTTGCATTGTACTGAAGGTACAGTGAGTACTGTGGTGGCAATAAATTCTTTAATTGAATAATCATTGAACACTATAGAACTGATGGTTATTAGAGATGTTAAAAACATTACTTTAGAATCATTTTGTTCTAATGAAACTGAATGAGTTTTTACATTGATAATGTACTGAAAAGCCACCACATTGAGTTGAACTGTAACTAATGTGGAACAGTATCTGGCGTCTTCTGTCAGTTGTATAATCCGGCATTGGTTGGAAATTTTCGGCGTTAACTCCGATTATATCCTCATGTTGCATTAATACGCCGATACTCACGTAATATAGCCTTTTTACTGGTATTGCTGCGCACACAGTGATGGATTTGGGATAATAATGAACTATTTTCTGTAAATAATTGATGACACTCGTGGAATGCACTTTGAGTCACAAACTTATTATTTCACTCAGACATTACACTGTAGAGAACTTGATTTGATAAATACATAAACTGGTTCGCTACGGATAAATGTACTTGTTATGGCGGCGGTATAATATGCACTGTTCATAAAAACACTGTCGTACGATAACTACTAGTTCGTTTTTTGTGCTGGCGTGAGCTCATCAATGGATCTCATATGGTAGTAAGATCACATTGCAACATTAGCTGCAGACACTGGTCACTTCATACCTTGCTGCTGGTCGCTGCAGTCCGTCGTAAATTACGCAGACTTCCACAAGGCGTGCCATGTGCTTTTTGAGCGGGAACAGCAACTATATCGCTCACAAGCCGTCTCCGTCGAAATGTTGCATCCTGCAAGCCTTATTGTCCATTTGACTTGCTGACACACCATAAATCCAGTTCGTGTTTGTTGTAAGCTCACTTTTAACTGTCTATAAGCAACGTTATCGTACCGTACTTAATCCGTCACTTTCGCGCCGCGTAATCTCTGTTCTGCATCTGAACAGTTCCAGAACACATCTCTCTCTACTGCCAAATTCACGCACCAACCTGCATTGTCCGCGTTCTCGGGGATTTCCCTCACATTTAAACATTAATTTACACTATGCCAAGTTCTCTATTTACAAATGGACATACCATAACATTAACATATTCAATTACAATCATTATATATATATATATATATATATATATATATATATATATATAATATTAAATTAATATTTTTACTATACGTAATAATATTATCCTAGTTTAATGCTTCTTTCTTTATTTCGTCATCCGAGCGCAGCACTATTCAGATACTGTCTTACTTGTAGCGCTATTTTATTTGACTGCCGCCAGGCTGAAGCATCTGTGCTTTTGTTTGCGCAACTATCCAACAGATGGCATGAGCGTTCACTTATTCAACTGCTGCGCCTTGGCTATGCTTCGTTGTGGCATTACAAGGTCAGGTCAACAATGTGGGTGCAGAATGACTTCCCAACCCTTATTCTTGTATAATGTTCTTTGTCAATCTGACAGATTGCACATGGGAGTTATCGTGTAGTATCACTTCATGCAGTCGGTTGTTGTTCTTGGTCTGCGTGTCCAATATGTCTCAGTTGCTGACAATTAATGTCATCAGTTATGGTTACATGTTGGCGAAGTAATTTGCAGTACACCACACCGTCGCTGTTCCACCAGATGCATAATATTATCTTTTGTGTATGCGCGCAGGTCTTTGTTGCTGCCTTGTTTTGGTTCAACTATTCCTTTCGCTTCCTTAATTTAGCATAAAGACAAAATTTTTTGTCACCAGTAACGATACAGGATAGGAATGGTCGGTGTTATTCAAGAGCCAATTGATGACAAGCAGGCAGAGATCACATATGGCCACATATAGCTGTTTTTTGTGGTTTCGGCTTAGAGCATTCGGTACCCATACAACCGATTTTTGAACATTCCCCACTGCATGCAAATGTCGCAAAGGTTGTGGAATGATCACCGTTCTACGCATTTGCCTGTTCTCGAGTACACTGACGTGGGCATTGTGGATTAATGCGTTTAAATTATTTTCATCAAAGGCCAAGGCCTTTCTGAACGTGGAGAGTCACTAATGTCAAAACGAACTTCCTTAAAACGAGTAAACTATTTTCTTGCCATGCTCTGTCCAGTGCCATTATCCTCACACACGGCGCAAATGTTTCTGGATGCCTCTGCTGCTGTCACCCCTCGATTGATCTGAAACAGAAGATTATGTCGGAAATGTTCCGATTTCTCCTCTTGGCACTCCACTTTCTAGCATTCACATGTCGACTCATTATCTCCAAATGACAAACTGACAATACGGAAATCCAAATAGCAATAGTAAATTACAAATAAAAACCGACAATCGATAAATAAACCCATAGCAACCGGAATACTTACATGCAAACCAAAACGCTAGGAACTTATGCACCAATCTAAAAGGCGACTGTGTTTCATGAAAGTGCGAAACACACTGCGTATTCTCCTGCATAGATGCAACTGTTTCAGCAGGACTGCGAAATTACGCTTCCTGTCACAGCAGAGAGACAAAGAAATCAGATGCTGTCAGAATACGTGAAGTAATGTAACCATAAACTTCGTGAGTTATGTTACCATTTGAGAAACGTCCATTAACATGTGAAAGTGTGTCAATAAAAAGCTCTGAGTTAAGCTATCATTGTAACAAACAGCACAGCTGTCTCAAACACAGTCCCTTATAATTATTTTTATTTTTATTTCTTTTGTATTTAGGGAAAGTGTTTATGCTCACCCTGTATATAAGCGGAGCATAGAGGAAGTGGGAATCATTCTAGCGCTGATATGGACCGTAAATAGGGAAGGCCACTGACGTAAGAGACTTTGGGAAAAATCAGATAGTCATGGTCCAGCATCTGGGAACGAGCATCTCGAAACGGTGAAGCTGGTCGGGTGTTGACGTACTACTGTCGTGAACATACAAAAAACACTCCGTCTTCAGGCCACAAGTGGCACATCGGGACCATCCGACCGCCGTGTAATCCTCAGCGAAGGATGTGGATGGGAGGGGCATGTGGTCAGCACACCGCACTCCCGGTCGTTATGATGGTTTTCTTTGACCAGAGCCGTTACTGTTCGGTCGAGTAGCTCCTCAGTTGGCAGCACGAGGCTGATTACACACCAAAAAATGGCAACAGCACATGGCGGCCCAGATGGTCACCCATCCATGTGCCGGCCACGCCCGACAGCGCTTAACTTCGGTGATCTGATGGGATCCGGTGTATCCACTGCAGCAAGACCGTTGCCTCGTGAACATACAGCGTGAACATTAATGAAATTGCCAAATTGCAGGTACGGATTCCTGACTGGAAATGGAAGAAAAAAAGTCCTCTGAACAGGTGTCCAGAAATCGACGGTGTGCTTGCAGAGACAACAAATCGTACAGCACAGAGCTGCATCGCATCCACATCATAACAGATGTTCAAAGTGACCTCCATGTGATTGCAGTTGATAGGTTCAAATGGTTCAAATGGCTCTGAGCACTATGGGACTCAACTGCTGTGGTTATCAGTCCCCTAGAACTTAGAACTACTTAAACCTAACTAACCTAAGGACATCACACACATCCATGCCCGAGGCAGGATTCGAACCTGCGACCGTAGCAGTCGCACGGTTCCGGACTGCGCGCCTAGAACCGCGAGACCACCGCGGCCGGCGCAGTTGATAGGGATAGTAGCGGTTGCCATGCAGGATACACATAATCAAACTGTTGCTTACACCGTGTTGGTGGGCTACTTTCCAGGAGCTTCTTGTGTTAGTGTTGGTCTCGGTGTCCTGTAGACCCTAGTCCTCAAAACCTGGTTTACGCACAGTCCACTGAATCCTTGCACGTTCATTTGTCAGGAAGGACCCGTGATCACACAAACGCCCAAAAAGGGCTTGAAAAGTTACAGATGTAGTTGGTGTCTGTGGTGGCACTTGTTTTGGTATATCTGCACTACCTCTCGACCGTTTCCATCTGCTTGGCCGTATACAAACACCATCCCAGCTCATTCCCAACACGAATACCGGATTATTCCGCCGCTTACAGTACACTGCCAACGACCTTGTCACAGTGGTAGCACCGGTTCCCGTCAGATCACCGAAGTTAAGCGCTGTCGGGCTGGGCTAGCACTTGGAGTGAACATCCGGTCTGCCGAGCGCTGTTGGCAAGCGGGGTGCACTCAGCCCTTGTGAGGCAATCTGAGGAGCTAGTTGATTGAGAAGTAGCGGCTCCGGTCTCGGAAACTGACATACGGCCGGGAGAGCGGTGTGCTGACCACATGCCACTCCATATCCGCATCCAGTGACGCCTGTGGGCTGAGGATGACACGGCGGCCGGTCGGTACCGTTGGGCCTCCATGGCCTGTTCGAGAGGAGTATAGTTTAGTATAGTTTTACAGTACGCTGCGTCAATCATACAGCCTGCAACACACAAGGAACACACGACACGTGGTCGGAGGAAGTCATTCGTCTGCACCATCTAACGTAGCAACGAAGCTTTTCTGGGTACCACGAGGCTTTTATCCTCCATTTCCAGTCATGAACCGTCCGTGCAGTTTATCGGTGTATTAATGTCCTCTCTGTATATGGTAAGTGGTTGAAGAATGGTTATACGTCGAAAAGATGATAAAGTGTTGGACGTCCACGCCTCAGCAGAGAACATGGGGGTCAGATGTTTGCCCGCTATGTGAAGCAGGACAAACGGCGATCTGTGGCAGATAAGTCGAGAGACTACAATAGTGATGCACGCCCAAAGCTTTCAATGACTGTGCGTAGATAGTCGAAAATAATGGGGTACAACTTTCGAGAAACTCCTTATAATCTCACATATTTTTGTAGTCAGTAGTAAGTGACGCTTGAGGTGGTTTAAGGACGGCGCCACTGGGTAGTATACGGCTGGAAACGAGTGATTTAATGATGAATCACGCTATGCGCTGTGGCAGTCTGGTGGAAGTGTCTGGGTTTGGTGAATGCCTGGAGATCGTTACCTGCCCTCAGGGATAGTGCCAACGGTGATATCGTTTTACCTACGATGTGAGGATGTATTTCGTGTTTGGTGTGTGGTCGTTTTACCTACGATGTGAAGGTGTTTTCGTGTTTAGTGGGTGGTCCCCTTATTGCTCATAAGGAAAAGTTGAATGTGGAAAACATTTTACCGCAGTGTATGCGGTGTACAAGAGATGGACAATTCGGATTCGCTGATTGTTCTTATAAGCATTACAGTGGTGCTCAGTACTCTGCTGCAGATTACATTAAGGCGAGGGGACCCTACCGGGATAGCCTGGCTGATTTTTTCAACAGCACACCGTTCTGCCTCGAATGGGTAGTACCGATCCGAGGTGGCTCAGTGGTTAGCACACTGGACTCGCATTAGGGAGGGAGATGCTCCAAACCTGCGTCCAGCCGTTCTGATTAAGGGTTTCCGTGAGTTCCCTAAATCCCTGGCGAATACAGAGATAGTTCCTATGAAAGGCCACGGCCGATTTCCTTCACCGTCCTTCCCTAATCCGAGCTTGTGCACCGTCTCCAACGACCTCGTTGACGATAGGACGTTAAACACTGATCTCCTCCTCCTCCTCGAATGGGTCACCAATCTGAACGTCAGAATATGAAGATACATGTTACCGAATTTGTCTGCTACGATGTTTTTTCTTTCTTAATTCTCTTATTATATTTTATCTCATTTTATTCTTTATCCTTCATTGACATACTTTATAGCGTATCTTATCATTGAAATGATAATTAAATCAAGACCCTAAGCCGTCGACAGGCGTTGATATACAACAACTGGGACAGTTGAAAATGTGTGCCCCGACCGGGACTCGAACCTGGGATCTCCTGCTTACATAGAAGACGCTCTATCCATCTGAGCGACTGAGGGCACAGAGGATAGTGCGACTGCAGGGATTTATCCCTTGCACGCTCCCCGTGAGACCCACACTCCCAACTTAATGTCCACACACTACATTCGTAGTGCCCCTGCCCATTACACTCATTACTCGCGGCAGACAATCTTACCGAGTCCCGTAAGAGTTCGGGCAATGCGTGTGCATCCAACACAGAAGAAGAAGGTCAATGTCCGGTTAGCCTTAACTATATGAAGATAGTATCTGTTCTTTCGGACATGTCCGAAAGAACAGATACCATCTTCATATATCTTATCATTGGTCACATGTCTAGTATAAACCATGTATGTAGCGCCTTACGATAAATAAATAAAAACAGTGCACTCTGCCATAAGACAGCATCTGTGTGGCAATGGTTTGTGGGCAATAACGTTCCGTAAATGGACTGATTTGCACAGAGTCCCGACCTGAACGAAATGGAGCCTCTGGTACGACTTCGAAATAAATTCGCTGAATGCGAATAGCTTTGTTTCAGCTGTCTTAGATACTGACGCGCTACCTATTAGTGACAAATGAACATTTCTGTTGGAACGGGACTCTAATCCGGATTTCCCGCTTATCGCGAGCGGTCGCTTTTAACCATTAGGCTATCCGTACACGCCCCTCGGACCGAGCCAAACTTTCATATGCCACGCTGTGTACATCCCCATTTGGACCGGGCCGGGGGCCGTTCACGGATAGCCTAAAGGTCCCCGTAAACGATCAGACATATTGTAAACGTAGGTTTCCCGGCCGTTGTCACAGTCAATAAAATTCTTCTGGGTTTCAGGCCGCATTGTCATCTGTAAAATTCCGACGTTTCGACGACTGTTGCAAGGCGCCTTCCTCAGGGTGTATTGCTAACTGCTGAATGAGCACTAGTTTCGATACTTACAGGGTGTTTCAAAAATGACCGGTATATTTGAAACGGCAATAAAAACTAAACGAGCGGCGATAGAAATACACCGTTTGTTGCAATATGCTTGGGACAACAGTACATTTTCAGGCAGACAAACTTTCGAAATTACAGTAGTTACAATTTTCAACAACAGATGGCGCTGCGGTCTGGGAAACTCTATAGTACGATATTTTCCACATATCCACCATGCGTAGCAATAATATGGCGTAGTCTCTGAATGAAATTACCCGAAACCTTTGACAACGTGTCTGGCGGAATGGCTTCACATCCAGATGAGATGTACTGCTTCAGCTGTTCAATTGTTTCTGGATTCTGGCGGTACACCTGGTCTTTCAAGTGTCCCCACAGAAAGAAGTCACAGGGGTTCATGTCTGGCGAATAGGGAGGCCAATCCACGCCGCCTCCTGTATGTTTCGGATAGCCCAAAGCAATCACACGATCATCGAAATATTCATTCAGGAAATTAAAGACGTCGGTCGTGCGATGTGGCCGGGCACCATCTTGCATAAACCACGAGGTGTTCGCAGTGTCGTCTAAGGCAGTTTGTACCGCCACACATTCACGAAGAATGTCCAGATAGCGTGATGCAGTAATCGTTTCGGATCTGAAAAATGGGCCAATGATTCCTTTGGAAGACATGGCGGCCCAGACCAGTACTTTTTGAGGATGCAGGGACGATGGGACTGCAACGTGGGGCTTTTCGGTTCCCCATATGCGCCAGTTCTGTTTATTGACGAAGCCGTCCAGGTAAAAATAAGCTTCGTCAGTAAACCAAATGCTGCCCACATGCATATCGCCGTCATCAATCCTGTGCACTATATCGTTAGCGAATGTCTCTCGTGCAGCAATGGTAGCTGCGCTGAGGGGTTGCCGCGTTTGAATGTTGTATGGATAGAGGTGTAAACTCTGGCGCATGAGACGATACGTGGACGTTGGCGTCATTTGGACCGCAGCTGTAACACGGCGAACGGAAACCCGAGGCCGCTGTTGGATCACCTGCTGCACTAGCTGCGCGTTGCCCTCTGTGGTTGCCGTACGCGGTCGCCCTACCTTTCCAGCACGTTCATCCGTCACGTTCCCAGTCCGTTGAAATTTTTCAAACAGATCCTTTATTGTATCGCTTTTCGGTCCTTTGGTTACATTAAACCTCCGTTGAAAACTTCGTCTTGTTGCAACAACACTGTGTTCTAGGCGGTGGAATTCCAACACCAGAAAAAATCCTCTGTTCTAAGGAATAAACCATGTTGTCTACAGCACACTTGCACGTTGTGAACAGCACACGCTTACAGCAGAAAGACGACGTACAGAATGGCGCACCCACAGACTGCGTTGTCTTCTATATCTTTCACATCACTTGCAGCGCCATCTGTTGTTGAAAATTGTAACTACTGTAATTTCGAAAGTTTGTCCGCCTGAAAATGTACTGTTGTCCCAAGCATATTGCAACAAACGGTGTATTTCTATCGCTGCTCGTTTAGTTTTTATTGCCGTTTCAAATATACCGGCCATTTTTGAAACACCCTGTATATACTATGGAGGAGTGCTGTCATTGGATGTGAGGGTTAGGAGAAAGGGTATTAGGAGTTCATTTTATTGGTCTTTGCATTGCATGTTGTCATTGGCGGAAATGGGAGTTTTCGATTGGATTTTCCTTTACTGCTTGCCATTGGTGGAAATCGGCGAATACGAGACTAAGCGGCGACCACAGCGTAGCATTGTTTACAAACCGCCTAGCATCGACTAGGCCACGTCAGCGCTCTGTGTACCCTCCACCGCTGTGGCCTAGCGCGCGCCTGTTGCTCTGCGAGAGCTGTCCTTCCGCAAAGCTGTCACAGATGGCAGCCAAGACGCTGGAAGTCGGCACCCGTCTTCTCTATTCATGTTGTCTGGTCCCTTGGCTATTTCTACAGCCTCTATGATCTTCCTCCTCAAGCTAAACGGCTGTTTCGCCAGTACACGGGCTTCTCAAAATTCGATCTTCATCCTGCACTGTTCCTGATGTTCTACCACCACTGATTTGTTGTACTGTTTGGGGTGGATATATCTCTCGTGTTCAGTTAACCTTGTGCTTATTGGACGCCCAGTCTCACCTACATACACCAGTCCACATTCGCACCCGATTTCATAAATTCCGGCTTGTGAATTGTATCTTTCGTCGAGCCCAGAATGTCTTTTTTCTTTTGTTGTTGCTACCAAAAATCGGCTTCATGCCTGCCCGACGGAGAATTTTGCCCAGACGTTCAGTAACCCCTTATATACAGGGTGAGTCACCTAACATTACCGCTGGATATATTTCGTAAACCACATCAAATACTGACGAACCGATTCCACAGACCGAACGTGAGGAGAGGGGCTAGTGTAATTGGTTAATACAAACCATACAAATATGCACGGAAGTATGTTTTTTAACACAAACCTACGTTTTTTTAAATGGAACCCCGTTAGTTTTGTTAGCACATCTGAACATATAAACAAATACGTAATCAGTGCCGTTTGTTTCATTGTAAAATGTTAATTACATCCGGAGATATTGTAACCTAAAGTTGACGCTTGAGTACCACTCCTCCGCTGTTCGATCGTGTGTATCGGAGAGCACCGAATTACGTAGGGATCCGAAGGGAACGGTGATGGACCTTAGGTACAGAAGAGACTGGAACAGCACATTACGTCCACATGCTAATACCTTTTTTTTTTTTTGTCTTTTTCACTGACGCACATGTACATTACCATGAGCGGTGATGTACACGTTCGACGGGCGTTTCATAGGACGTGGAGGACGCATAAATTGGCCAGCCCGTTCTCCTGATCTTACACCTCTGGACTTCTTTCTGTGGGGTACGTTAAACGAGAATGTGTGCCGTGATGTGCCTACAACCCCAGAGGATATGAAACAACGTATTGTGACAGCCTGCGGCGACATTACACCAGATGTACTGCGGCGTGTACGATATTCATTACGCCAGAGATTACAATTGTGTGCAGCAAATGATGGCCACCACATTGAACATCTATTGGCCTGACATGTCGGGACACACTCTATTCCACTCCGTAATTGAAAACGTCTAAAATGGTTCAAATGGCTCTGAGCACTATGGGACTCAAATGCTGTAGTCATAAGTCCCCTAGAACTTAGAACTACTTAAACCTAACTAACCTAAGGACATCACACACATCCATGCCCGAGGCAGGATTCGAACCTGCGACCGTAGCAGTCGCACGGTTCCGCACTGCGCGCCTAGAACCGCGAGACCACTGCGGCCGGCAATTGAAAACGGAAACCACGTGCGTATGTGTACCTTACCCCTCATGGTAATGTACATGTGCGTCAGTGAAAAAGACCAATAAAAAGGTGTTAGCATGTGGACGTAATGTGCTGGTCCAGTCTCTTCTGTACCTAAGGTCCATCACCGTTCGCTTTGGATCCTTACGTAATTCGGTGCTCTCTGATACGATCGAACAGCGGAGCAGTGGTACTCAAGCGTCAACTTTAGGTTACAATATCTCCGGATGTAATTAACATTTTACAATGCAACAAACGGCACTGATTAAGTATTTGTTTATATGTTCAGATGTGCTAACAAAACTAACGGGGTTCCATTTAAAAAAAACGTAGGTTTGTGTTAAAAAACATACTTCCGTGCGTTTTTTTATGGTTTGTATTAACCAATTACACTAGCCCCTCTCCTCACGTTCGGTCTGTGGAATCAATTCGTCAGTATTTGATATGGTTTACGAAATATATCCAGCGGTAACGTTAGGTGACTCACCCTGTATATGGTAGCACGACGGTGTTCTGTGCTTCATTCTGCATTTCCCTGTTGCCCTCCTCCTTCGGCGCCATGGTTTTGTGTATCATCCTCATGTCGTAGCCATTAGCTCCAAAAATGGACCTGAGGTTCTGTAGTTCAGCTTGCAGGTTGTGTTCATCACTGATCCTGTAAGCTGTCTTAGTTAAAGTCTGCAGGGCCGAATTCTTTTGCGTAGGATAGTGGTGCGAGGATGCATGCAGGTACCTATCCGTGTTGGTGGGCTTCCTATAAACTCTGTGTCCAAGCTTTCCCACTGGCTTCCGGTAAACTTCCACTTCGAGAAAAGGCAATACCCCGTCCTTTTCTATCTCCATGGTAAACTGAATTCTGCTGTGCTGCTGGTTGAGATGTTCGTGAAAGATCTGAAGCTCTTCCTCTCCGTGTGGCCAGATAACAAAGGTGTCATCAACATATCGTAGCCAGAATTCTGCATGTAATGATGCTGTTTCTTCGAACGCTTGCATAAAAATGTCTGCTGCGGCCGGCGAAGGCGCAATACACCCTGAGGAAGGCGCCTTGCAACAGTCGCCGAAACGTCGGATTTTTACAGATGACAATGCGGCGTCAAACCCAGAAGAATTTTATTGACTGATCAGACATATTGTCAAATTTAACTATGCTTACCAAATATTTGACCGTGTACTGTTTTGTATGACGTGTTTATCAAACATAGATTGCGAGAAATTTTAATTGACGAAATGATTGACAAGATGGCGGACGTTGTTTGTGTCCATGTTTCGCCGCTCATGTAAAGTGAAAAATTGTTTTATTACAATTTATCTCGCTTTATAGTTCGTTTCTACAGCTATGGAAACTAAGATCAAGGATGAAAACAAAACAGTGCTGACAGTTACCAAAACAGTATTGCTATCATATCTTTCCCAGCCATATATATGGAGGAAGCGTTATTAACAAAATACTTTAAGGATGACGTACAAAATGGAGTGCAATGAAATAAAAGTAATCGAAGTTCTCCGGTTCTCCTACGGAAGATGTGGGCTACATGTTCCCAAATTGTGGATTTTTATTGAACTGTCGTTAGAGGACCAAGAAGAAGAGAATAAATTTTCGTACAGTTGCGTCTTCTTTTTCCATGTGAGGACGAAGTAACTCGAAACAACTTATTAAACTTTTCGTAGTCCATTCGCAGAAAGCTGATTTAATCATCAATTTCTGAGTGCAACATTTCCGTTAAGAAGTTTTCATGTGTATATTTCTCTCCCATTTTAAACAAATCGCTGGTCAAGTGCCACAGTCAAAGTTAGAAATGTTTTATCTGCATTTTTAGCCATTCCCACTAGTGCCAAAATAAATCATACACGAAAAGCGTCTACTTCAAAACTAAGGTTAAACTGGCAAGCTTTCTTGGTACGCGTACGGCTTGTATGACTAAGCAGTAGCTAATCTGACAGACAGGTTTGCTCTTGTACGAGAGCCCTAACAAGTTTTTAAAAGTTTCGCTGTCGAGGAAAGCTGATGCAATTATCGGGTTCTGAGCGTAATATTTGCTTTAGCAGAATTTCATGGGTAAATCTCTCATTTTAAGCCATTTCCTGAACCAGGATCTTGTTTTCTTCTTCTTCTTTAAACATAGTGTCTAAGTCAGTTAGGATTTGCAGGAAATAAATGCGTGGTGTAATGATTGGCAGTTATCTCTCAATATTAGTAAGTGTAACCTACTGCATATAACAAAGCGAAAATCCCCATTAATATACGAGCACAAAATAAATACCCAGTCTTTGGAAGCGGTAACATCCGTCAAGTATCTGGGTGTGAATATTCGTAATGATCTCAAATGGAACGATCAGATGACAAAGGTAACGGGTAAAGCGAATCCTAGACTGCGGTTTATTTGTAGAATCCTGAAGCGATACAGACCTTCAACAAAGGGAATTGCTTACAATACTTTAGTTCGTCCAGTCTTAAAGTATTAGACCCTTATCAGTTGGATCTGGTTCAAGAGATTGAGAAAGTCCAAAGAAGAGCGGCAAAATTCAGGACTGATACATTTACCCATCGCGAGAGCGTTACAACTCTCATAGAAAGCTTGACGTGGGACACACTTGCAGACAGGCGACACGCTAAACAGAAGGGGCTGCTCACTAAATTCCAAAATCCGATCTTCGCCGAGGATGTAGAACATATTTTATTACCACCAACTTTCCATTCGCGCAATGATTACCATTCAAAGACAAGGGAAATAAAAGCTCGTACTGAGGCGTTCTGACAGTCGTTTTCCCCTCGCGCGATCCGCGAGTGGAACAGAGGGGGCGGGGGATATGACTCTGGCGCGAATAGTGCCCTCCGCCACACACCGCTTGGTGGCTAGCGGAGTATACATGTATATGTAGAACAGCGTCCGCTTCAGAGAGACATTAATATGACAAACTTTGTTTGTACGTGTAGGGGCTTGTTTGACAAATCCGCGGCTAAACAAAGGCACGTTTTACAAACAAGTTTGCTCGTTTACGGGGCCTTGATGGTTTAAGGCGACTGTCCGCGATAATGGGGAAATCCAGCTCCGAATTCCAGTTCGACGCTAATTTTCATATGTCATCGATAGGTAGTACATCCATACCTAACACAGATGATGCTATGTTATATGCATTCAATGAATTTATTTCGAAGTAATTTCGGACCACTGTCTATTGTCAACAATGTCCGTTCATCCAGACATGCAAGTAAACATTTAGGATGAGTTATAACATCGAAAGGGAAAGACGGGTTATATATAATATGTACAGGAGGTAAGAGGGAATAAATAAGAGTGGAAAACCAAGAACGAAGTGCTCGAATTAAAAAGCGCGTAAGACAGGGATGTAGTCTTTAGCCCCTACTATTCAATCTATACATCGAAGAAGTAATGACGGAAATAAAAGAAAGGTTCAAGAGTTGAATTAAAATTCAAGATAAAAGGATGTCGCTGATGACATTGCTACCTTCAGTCAAAGTGAAGAAGAATTACAAGTTCTGCTAAATGGAATGAACGGTCTAATGAGTACAGAACATGGATTAAGAGTAAATCGACGAAAGATGAAAGTAATGAGAAGTAGCAGAAACGAGAACAGCGAAAAACTTAACATCAGGATTGTTGATCACGAAGTACATAGAGGTCAGGTATTCTGCGACCTAGGCAGCAAAATAACCCATGACGGAGGGAGCAAGGACATCAAAAGCAGACTAGTACTGCCAAAAAGGGCATTTCTGGCCAAGAGAAGTCTACTGGTATCAAACATAGACCTTAATTTCAGGAAGAGATTTCTGAGAACGTACGTTTGCAGCATAGCATTGTACCGTAATGAAACATGGATTGTGGGAAAATCGGAACAGAAGAGAATCGGAGCATTTGAGACGTGGTGCTATAGAAGAATGTTGAAATTTAGGTGGACTGATAAGGTGGGGAATGAGGAGGTTTCTGGCAGAATCGGCGAGGAAAGGGCTATATGGAAAACTCTGTCAAGAAGACGGCACAGAATGGTAGGGCAACTGCTAAGACATCACGGAATAACTTCCATGGTACTAGAGGGAGCCGTAGAAGGTACAAACTGTAGATGAAGACAGAGATTTGAATGTTGTTGTTGTTGTTGTGGTCTTCAGTCCTGAGACTGGTTTGATGCAGCTCTCCATACTACTCTATCCTGTGCAAGCTTCTTCATCTCCCAGTACTTACTGCAACCTTCATCCTTCTGAATCTGCTTAGTGTATTCAACTCTTGGTCTCCCTGTACGATTTTTACCCTCCACGCTGCCCTCCAATGCTAAATTTGTGATCCCTTGATGCCTCAGAACATGTCCTACCAACCGGTCCCTTTTCCCCAATTCTATTCAATACCTCCTCATTAGTCATGTGATCTACCCATCTAATCTTCAGCATTCTTCTGTAGCACCACATTTCGAAAGCTTCTATTCTCTTCTTGTCCAAACTGTTTGTCGTCCATGTTTCACTTCCATACATGCCTACACTCCCTACAAATACTTTCAACAACGACTTCCTGACACTTAAATCTATACTCGATGTTAACAAATTTCTCTTCTTCAGAAACGCTTTCCTTGCCACTGCCAATCTACATTTTGTATCCTCTCAACTTCGACCATCAACAGTTATTTTGCTCCCCAAATAGCAAAACTCCTTTACTACTTTAAGTGTCTCATTTCCTAATCTAATTCCCTCAGCATCACCCGACTTAATTCGACTACATTCCATTATCCTCGTTTTGCTTTTGAGGATGTTCATCTTATATCCTCCTTCCAAGACACTGTCCATTCCGTTCAACTGCTCCTACAAGTCCTTTGCTGTCTCTGACAGAATTACAATGTCATCGGCGAACCTCAAAGTTTTTATTTCTTCTCCCTGGATTTTAATACCTACTCCGAATTTTTCTTTTGTTTCCTTTACTGCTTGCTCAGTATACAGATTGAATAACATCGGGGAGAGGCTACAACCTTGTCTCACTTCCTTCCCAACCACTGCTTCCCTTTCATGCCACTCGACTCTTATAACTGCCATCTGGTTTCTGTACAAATTGTAAATAGCCTTTCGATCCTTGTATTTTACCCCTGCCCCCTCAGAATTTTAAAGAGAGTATTCCAGTCAACATTGTCAAAAGCTTTCTCTAAGTCTACAAATGCTAGAAACATAGGTTTGCCTTTTCTTAATCTTTCTTCTAAGATAAGTCGTAGGGTCTGTATTGCCTCACGTGTTCCAATATTTCTACGGAATCCAAACTGATCTTCCCCGAGGTCGTCTTCTATCAGTTTTTCTATTCGTCTGTAAAGAATTCGCGCTAGTATTTTGCAGCTGTGACTTATTAAACTGATAGTACGGTAATTTTCACATCTGTCAACCGTGCTTTCTTTGGGATTGGAATTATTATATTCTTCTAGAAGTCTGAGGGTATTTCGCCTGTCTCATACATCTTGCCCACCAGATAGTACAGTTTTGTCAGGAATGGCTCTCCCAAGGCCGTCAGTAGTTCTAATGGAATGTTGTCTACTCCCGTGGCCTTGTTTCGACTCAGTTCTTTCAGTGCTCTGTGTTTTTGAATACACACAGCAAGTAGTTGAGGACGCAGGTTGCACATAGTACTCTAATATGAAGAGTCTGGCAAAGGAGAGAAATTGTTGTCGGGCTGCATCAACCCAAATCAGTCAGAAGACTAACGATTTAGGCACAGTCCTAGCCGTCATAAAGACGAAGGGTGGATACACCTAATATTAATGTCCAGATACTTTTGATCAGTTAGTGTACATGTTCTCCTTTAGTTGTTATCATTGTGCAGTGTTTTAAGCATTGCCTGTAGTTAGTACAAGGAAGAACGTCGTGCCTCAACGCGAAAGGCCGACTCCATAGAGATTCTCGGAAAGAGATTTTACGTCACTGCCATTCAGAACTGAGTTACGTAAAGAGCCGTAAACGCCGTCCTGGGGTAACCGGATAACAGGTTATGTAGCGTGCGGAGGCTACCGTGTGCTTCCCGACACCAGACTCGCTTGTCACAGCAGAAGCCTTCCAAGTCTCGGACGTGACCGCACTATCATGGCTCGCCGACGAATCACTGTCCAAATTGAAACTACTCTCACTGGCTAAAAAAGTTTAGCTCCTGACACGATTAGAGGCAATTCCGTGCACATACATACTAAAAGCGAGTATGTGAATAATTTCCCATATCGTAAGGGATAGAACTCAACCAGCAGTGCATTAGGTTCATTTTCTCGTGACCATCTTATTAGATTCACAGGGTACATTATGGACATGCAATGTGATACGTTTATTGAGCACAGTGAAGGATTACGGAAATGCAGCTACCAGTGTAAGGCAAAGGTCCCCATTCCGAATCTCGGTCCAGCACACAGTTTTAATCACCCAGGAAGTTTCAAGAACAATGACACCTCTTTACATTTTCAGCTACCATTTGACCGCAGTTAACGGGCTCGCTAGAGCGCCCTGAATTATTCCACACCATTGGCTGAAGCCTAGTAGAAGCTAGGCTACTGAATCGCCATCCAATGAATCGGTTGCTGTTAACTCATGAACGACTGTATTAGGAGTGGTTTCGTGCTTGGGAAGCATGGACCGCTCAGGAGTGACCTCGGTTCACATTCAGCGAAGAACCTCGGTTCTAGGCTATCAGGACAGTCTTCGAGTATGACAGTGCCGAAAGGAGAGGACACATGCTGACTATGTTTTGGAGGGACACATTGGTGTTAACCCTATCACCACGGCGTGGGGAGGCAACGCATATAACTTTGGGTCATCTCTGGTAGTGATTCAGGGAACTATGACAGCACAACTGTACGTCACAGACATCCTGCGTCCTCATTAGACAGCACCTTAACACAATCCTTCAACAGAACAATGCTCGTCCACATTCGGCTTGAATTTTAAGAACTATCTGCATGATACTGACAAGGGAACCTACCCATCGCACCCCCCTCAGATTTAGTTATAAGCTGGCACAGTGGATAGGCCTTGAAAAACTGAACGCAGATCAATCGAGAAAACAGGAAGAAGTTGTGTGGAACTATGAAAAAAATAAGCAAAATATACAAACTGAGTAGCCCATATGCAAGATAAGCAACATTAAGGACATGGTGAGCTCAGGAGCGCCGTGGTCCCGTGGTTAGCGTGAGCAGTTACGGAACGAGGGGTCCTTGGTTCAAGTCTTCCCTCGAGTGAAAAGTTTAACTTTTTTTATTTTCGCAAATTCATGATCTGTCCGTTCGTTCATTGACGTCTCTGTTCACTGTAATAAGTTTAGTGTCTGTGTTTTGCGACCGCACCGCAAAACCGTCCGATGAGTGGACGAAAGAACGTGACTCTCCAATGGGAACCGAAAACATTTGATCGCAAGGTCATAGGTCAACCGATTCCTCCACAGGAAAACACGTCTGATATATTCTATACGACACTGGTGACGGCATGTGCGTCACATGACAAGAAAATGTTGTCGACCCACCTAACTTGTACACTTGGCGAACGGGCAAAAAGATTCTTCTACCTTGCCCGATTTAGGTTTTCTTGTGGATGTGATAATCACTCCCACAAAAGTGATGAAAACATAAGAGTTTGTCACATAAACTGCAACAAATGAATGCAACAGTTTCACAGTCGCACAGTTTTCCTTGTGCTCTGTCAAAACATATGTTTTTAACGTTTTCAATTTTTTCCGCGTGTAGACCGTCAAACCTGCATACGAGGTGCGGCTAGAAAAAAACCGGACTGATGCTGGAAAAAACATTTATTTACAATTATTTACAATTTCATGTTATCTCCTTCAATGTACTCTCCTCCTCGATCTCTACACCGCTCCATACGAATTTTCCACTGTTCATAGCAATGCTGCAGATCATTTTCGGTAAGTCCATACATTACTTCCGTCGCTTTTTCTTTTACTGCTTCAACAGTCTCAAATCTAGTTCCTTTCAAAGCTGACTTGACTTTAGGGAAAAGAAAAAAGTCACAGGGGGCCAAATCAGGTGAGTAGGGTGGATGATCTAAGATGGGAATGTTGTGTTTTGCCAAAAACATCTTCACTGACAACGCACTGTGAGCTGTGGCATTGTCTTGGTGAAGGATCCATGACTTTTTTCTCCACAAATCGTTCCGTTTTCTCCGTACTCGCTCACGTAGGGTAGCCAGGACGCTAATGTAGTAATGCTGATTCACTGTTTGTCCCTCTGGTACCCAATCAATGTGCACAATCCCTTTGATGTCAAAAAAAAACAATCATCATTGCCTTGAATTTCGATTTTGACATTCGTGTTTTTTTTTTTTTTTTGTCGTGGAGAACCAGGAGTTTTCCAACGCATCGATTGGCGTTTAGTTTCGGGATCGTAAGTAAAAAACCACGATTCATCGCAAGTAATAACATTTTGTAAGAAGGTGGGATCACTTTCAATGTTTTCCAGGATGTCAGAACAAATCATTCTTCGGCGTTCCTTCTGTTCAATTGTGAGACACTTTGGAACCATTTTTGAACACACTTTGTTCATGTTGAAACTTTCATGAAGAATCTGCCTAACACTTTCCTTGTCAACTCCTGTTAACTCAGACACTGCTCTGATTGTTAAACGGCGATCTTGTCGAACAAGTTTACCGATTTTTTCAATGTTTGCATCAGTTTTTGCTGACAATGGTCTGCCAGTGCGAGTGTCATCACTGGTGTCTTCGCGGCCATCTTTAAATCGTTTAAACCACTCAAACACTTGTGTTCGCGATAAACAATCATCGCCGTACACTTGTTGTAACATTACAAACGTTTCACTTGCAGATTTTCCTAGTTTGAAACAAAATTTGATGTTAACACGCTGTTCTTTCTGTACACTCAACATTTTCCGACGCACAGACAAAACGTCAACTACTTAAAACAGACGCCACGGGCAGACTGAGTGCAGGAGGCAGATGAAACTCGAGCAGTAGGCGGAGCGAGAGTCACGTGACAGGCCACGCGACTTTCAGCCTTATTGCATTCGTTTTATTGTTTCACCAGTACTAGTCCGGTTTTTTTCTAGCCACACCTCGTATGTCCAAGCAAATCTGAACATGTCCTGGAATTTTGGAGAGCGAAGTTGATTTTGTGTAAGTGCCTGAACTTTGATAATTGTCTGAAAATAAAAAATTAAAATTTTCCCTGCAGGGAAGACCTCTCGTACCGCAGCTGCTCACGCTAACCACGGGACCACGGCGTTCCTGAGCCAATATCAACATTTATATTGCATATCTTGCACATGGGCTACTCAGTATGTATATTTTGCTTATTTTTTTCATACTTCCACACAATTTCTTCCTGTTTTCTCGATTAATCTGTGTACAGTTTTTCAAGGCCTATCCACTGTGCCACCTTATAACTAAATCTGAAGGGGGTGCGATGGGGAGGTTCCCTTGTGAGGTACTACTTTCGCCAGCAACATTTCGCAATCTGTCTCCAATGAAACATGTGTGGTTCTACTTCCGTTCCATTGCCACTATCTGGGATATCGAGGGCCCATTACAGCAAATGTTGGGCCTCCAATAACTGTATGAAATCCTCTCTTCCCAACCGGATCAGTGTACGAAACCAGGTTCGAAGTTGTGTAACATAGTAGTGACAAGGGACGAGCACTGTGCTCCTACGCCAATTTGATTGTTGATTTTACTTAATTTTCGGTCATTTTACTAAAACCATATACTTTCTCAGTGCGTGAGGTCTCATTTCACTTCCTTCTACGTGATTAAGTTCTTTTGTTAGTGAGTGTTGGCAGCTGTGGAAACGACTGATTACGATGCACTGCTCGTGTTAATTGCCGCACTCCATTACATTAATTACATGTACTTATACATTAGCAACTGTTTCCCTATCGAAATAAAATTTCATTTTATTTTTGTTTTAGGTAACCAGCTTTTCGACAGGTTTGGTGCTGTCCTTTATCCCCTTTGATGTTGTGCTAATATTTTCATCTCTATGTATCTGCTACACCCAACGCATTCGATTTTCTCTGTCGTACTTTAATGTCACCTATTACTAAAGAAAAGTGATCTAACATCCATGGTGGTGGAAGATGGTGGAGACATAAGCCGATAAGAACTTCATGGAGAAAAACAAATAGTTTTTTTCCTTCTCTATGTCTGTTTCTGTATTCACTCAGCTGAAATTATTGTTTTTCATTTTACATACTATCAATTTCAAATGTAAATGGCTTCATGTAACTAGTGTGACGTAAGCGTGATAACATCTTGTAAGGCACGTTCTCCTAGCCCCCCCAACTGTTTAGCTAAGTTTTCTGTCCTTGTATCACTTAGTTTCTGGTCTGTTCTGCACGTGGCTTCAGAACGATCCAAACGAACTCACTAGACTATATCTTCTACGTGAATTGTAACCTTTACGTGTGAACTTCTACTTGTACGATATTTCAGTGTAATACCCTAATTATGTAACGTTTCAGCTTAAAATTCCGAAGGTAGAATGTAAGGTTCTAATTGTCATTTCTGTGTCTGTTGTCTGTAAACTAAGACATGAACGTAAACTGACTAAACAAATTTCTGAATATGAAATGTGCCTGTCCAACATTATGAATGTAGAATGGTACAGAATTTTCTAAAAACAATAAACTAGTAACAGGAAGTCCCCACAGCATCCATGACTGATAACCTTCCAATAATCAAGACTTTGATACTCACTGACGTATAGGAAAATCATGTGCAGTTAATGATACTAATCTTAATATATACAGAAATGTGTAATTATTTACTATTTGCTGAATACACCGAATAATGTTTGGACATGGCTCTGATGTTAATTCTTATCTGTGCAGCGCCTGTAATGTAATACTTCGCTGTGCGCTGACCTAAAATACATCTACATCTACATCTACATTTATACTCCGCAAGCCACCCAACGGTGTGTGGCGGAGGGCACTTTACGTCCCACTGTCATTACCTCCCTTTTCTGTTCCAGTCGCGCATGGTTCGCGGGAAGAACGACTGTCTGAAAGCCTCCGTGCGCGCTCGAATCTCTCTAATTTTGCATTCGTGATCTCCTCGGGAGGTATAAGTAGGGGGATCAATATATTCGATACCTCATCCAGAAACACACCCTCTCGAAACCTGGCGAGCAAGCTACACCGCGATGCAGAGCGCCTCTCTTGCAGAGTCTGCCACTTCAGTTTGCTAAACATCTCCGTAACGCTATCACGGTTACCAAATAACCCTGTGACGAAACGCGCCGCTCTTCTTTGGATCTTCTCTATCTCCTCCGTCAACCCGATCTGGTACGGATCCCACACTGTTGAGCAATACTCAAGTATAGGTCGAACGAGTGTTTTGTAAACCACCTCCTTTGTTGATGGACTACATTTTCTAAGGACTCTCCCAATGAATCTCAACCTGGTACCCGCCTTACCAACAATTAATTTTATATGATCATTCCACTTCAAATCGTTCCGCACGCATACTCCCAGATATTTTACAGAAGTAACTGCTACTAGTGTTTGTTCCGCTATCATAAAATCATACAATAAAGGATCCTTCTTTCTATGTATTCGCAAAACATTACATTTGTCTATGTTGAGGGTCAGTTGCCACTCCCTGCACCAAGTGCCTATCCGCTGCAGATCTTCCTGCATTTCGCTACAATTTTCTAATGCTGCAACTTCTCTGTATACTACAGCATCATCCGCGAAAAGCCGCATGGAACTTCCGACACTATGTACTAGGTTATTTATATATATTGTGAAATACATCACGCTCCTTCAGCCAAAAGTGCTGTTAAGCGTATCCCTATTAAATACACTAACGGAAAAAATCGTAGCACCAAGAAGGAGTTGTGCAACATAAACGAAAGTTGGTAAGCGTGTTTATAAGTCTGAAAGATGACTTCTGTTCAAATTATAGTCTGTGGTGCGATTTTGTAAGACAGCAGGAGAACTCTCCAGGTTATCTCACGCACCCTGACTGCAAATCGGTACATCTGTCTGGTGAATCGACCTGTCGTGCTGCCATTCATGAACAGCATTTCAGGTGTTTTCCAACAGGATAACACTCGCCCACATACCGCTGTTGTAACCCAACATGCTCTACAGATTGTCGACATGTTGCCTTGGCATGCTCTATCATCAGATCTGTCTACAATCGAGCACATGTGTGACGTCATCGGACGACAACTCCAGCGTCATCCAAAAACAGCGTTAACCGTCCGTGTACTGACCGGCCAGGTGCAACTGTCATGGAAGTCCATCACACAAACTGACATCCGGCACCTGTAAGACACAATGCATACACATTTGTATGCTTGCATTAACAATTCTGGCAGTTACACCTGTTATTAACGTACCAGCATTTCACATTAGTAATGGCATATATCGCGCATACATTAATCTGTGATCTTGTAATGTTAACTACTTAAATATACTACTTATAACCCGTTCATCATAAGAATAAACCTGACGTTAAACATTGCACTACGTATTCTTCCGCGTTTGCTGGAACCTCATTGGATTTCCGTTTCACGTGGGATTGCAGCCAAGCTGCCTCGAGTTCTGTCAAGTACGATAACAAGGATACGTTTTGTGCTGTGAGTTACGCGGACATCGACTTAGCGATAATACATGACAACAGCTTTACCGGTGCATTTAACTTGGACAGCACTGGCCGGTCAGCTGGTACAGCTAGCCTGCAGTGACGTGACCAGCTGCAGTTCACACGTAAAAAGAGGCGAGCAGAGGAGCAATAAAGCTTCAAATGCCATTTAATTTTTCAGCAGAATGAAATAATACACAGCAAATCTCCCGCAATGCGCTTCTTAGACGACTAGACGAAAACCGCAACGCATTATCGTTTTTAGCTAACGTACTATTGTAATTAAAACCAAGAATGATGAAAATTCCTGACTTAACCACAGGGTAATTTTTCTACATAAGCTGTGTGTAACGTAAGAGAGTACTGAAGGATTACACCGTATAGTTAAATCCGAGAAATACATTTCTGTTCTTGAAGTGTCACCTGCTACGTTTATAACGAGCCTATGAACACCAGAATCCACGAAGCCAACGAGGTGCTGGATTTTCTCTTCTTCTTTTATGGTTCAAAATGGTTCCAATGGTTCTGAGCAATATGAGACTTAACTTCTGAGGTCATCAGTCCCCTAGAAGTTAGAACTCCTTAAACCTAACTAACCTAAGGACACCACACACATCCATCTCCGAGGCAGGATTCGAATCTGCGACCGTAGCGGTCTCGCGGTTCCAGACTTTAGCGCCTAGAACCGCACGGCCACTCCGGCCGGCCTCTTTTTCTATGACGAGCCGTTCTATATCCTGCCAGCGTTCGGCAGTGGCGTGTGAAAAAGCTGGGTGCGTTAGTTCCAGTACGTCTGACAGCTTAACAGTATTGTTATTTCTCCGGCCACATTCCGCAACTTGGCTCCAGATCAGTTCTGTTTGGTTCATATTGTAGTGGTACTGTACCAAATGTAAAAATGCAGCATTTGTATGATGTGCTCGAAGCAGTGAAAATGATTGTTTCTCATGTTTCTATGATGCTTATCTACCACTGTGGTATAAAACGATGCACATAGTCCAAATGAAAAGGATTTGGTTTTCCATTTTTGCCTTAATAATTAAATTGTTGTTGTTTTTGTTGTGGTCTTCAGTCAAGAGACTGGTTTGATGTAGCTCTCCACGCTACTCTATCCTCTGCAAGCTTCTTCATCTCCCAGTACCTACTGCAACTTACATCCTCCTGAATCTGCTTAGTGTATTCTTCTCTTGGTCTCCCTCTACGATTTTTACCCTCCACACTGCCCTCCAATACTAAATTGGTGATCCCTTGATGCCTCAGAACATGTCCTACCACCCGATCCCTTCTTCTAGTCAAGTTGTGCCACAAACTCCTCTTCGCCCCAATTCTATTCAATACCTCCTCATTAGTTATGTGATCTACCCATCTAATCTTCAGCATTCCTCTGTAGCACCACATTTCGAAAGCTTCTATTCTCTTCTTGGTTGGTTGGTTGGTTTTTGGGGAAGGAGACCAGACAGCGTGGTCATCGGTCTCATCGGATTAGGGAAGGACGGGGAAGGAAGTCGGCCGTGCCCTTTCAGAGGAACCATCCCGGCATTTGCCTGGAGTGAGTTTAGGGAAATCACGGAAAACCTAAATCAGGATGGCCGGACGCGGGATTGAACCGTCGTCCTCCCGAATGCGAGTCCAGTGTCTAACCACTGCGCCACCTCGCTCCGTTCTCTTCTTGTCCAAACTATTTATCGTCGACATTTCACCTCCATACATGCCTACACTCCATACAAATACTTTCAGAAACGACTTCCTGACACTTAAATCTGTACTCGATGTTAACAAATTTCTCTTCTTCAGAAATGCTATCCTTGCCTTTGCCAGTCTACGTATTATGTCCTCTCTACTTCGACCATCATCAGTTATTTTGCTCCCCAAATAGCAAAATTCATTTCATACTTTTAAGTCTCTCATTTCCTATCACCTGATTTAATTCGACTACATTCCATTATCCTCGTTTTGCTTTTGTTGATGTTCATCTTATATCCTCCTTTCGAGACACTGTCCATTCCGGTCAACTGCTCTTCCAGGTCTTTTGCTGTCTCTGACAGAATTACAATGTCATCGGCGAACCTCAAAGTTTTTATTTCTTCTCCATGGATTTTAATTAAATTGTTATATTTTTTAATCTAAACAATTTTTATGGGCGGTCTTTCATAAAACATCGATAATTAAGAATTTGTATTTGAAATGGAAACAGGAGTTTCGCGTCCAATATGTATTTAGAAACAACAAGACGTGCATTATTCATAAAAAAATTCTGATGAGTTTTATAATTACGAGATGTAGGTATTTCACACTGAACGAGGAAAAAAGTATCCACTAAGGAGATCTGAACCAACGCACGAATAACCGCATTGAGTTCACATTCTATCAGCCTACGCTACTGACTGCGCTATAGTTCACTGTCGGTTTGTGTATCAACTGCAATATATACAGTGCTGGAAAAACTTCAAAGCCGATTATCTCCGTAAATTTATGAAAAACGTTAAGAACAGCATATTTCTCGGCACTTTTTAACCGTGTTCCGCCAGCGTGTTTCACTGCGGAACAAAAATCAGCCGTGCTATTTTCATGCTGCGCATTAACAGCGCGACAATCAGAGCGCAACGCTGCAGAGGCTGTGACTGTACACGATGTTTGAAATAAAAACTGCGTAGCTAAAGCGTGATTATGAAAAACGTTGATGGCTGTTAACTCATTTGAATGTCTTAAAGTTTCATTTAATATAACTTATTAATAATATATCTAATGATAAGTAGGCCCTACTTCCAAGAGCGTAACAACACCAGTGCACGCGTGCTACGGCTTCTGAACAATCATCGCGTCTGTGTTTACATCAGGTTTATTCTCATGACGAACGGATTATAGACAAATGTATTTCCGAAATGTCAGTACCCTACGTTAATTATTTTCTGGTGTTGCAACTTTTTTCTGTCAATGTATAGAACAGCATGTGAACTGCTATAAAATATTTTTTCTGAAAATAAATTGACTGCTTCACTTCAGAAGTAAGTACGACGTTAAATTAACGTTCAAGTCAGAACACTTTCATTACCTTCGTATTACAGATGACATAACGTATGTCGACTGATACATTATTCGAATGTCACTACAGATACATTTTTATTCTCTTTTTTTCTAATTACAGCAATGTCAGTTGATGCAAATTGCAGATCACAGTTTCACAGCAGTCGCCGGCAGTATCTCGCTATCGCTTACCGTCACTTCAGGTGTGCCAGTGGACGGTATAGCCACCTCTCGTCGCAGAGGCGAAGACTTCCGTCGGCGAATCGTCTCGCCCTTGGTCTCGACATAAAATAACAGAAAAACAAGTTCAGGCAACAAAAAATGTACAACGATACAAATAAAATATATAAATTTCACTCAGTTGTCATGACATGCATAAATTTTAATTACGACGTCGTCTCACGTGTATTCGCTAAGGCGGTTAGAAGTGCGGTGTGACAGCTTCCAAAACTTCGTCACACCACATCGTTGAATTCGGGTATCGAAACGGAAAGTTTACTTTCGCGTCAGATGTTAGTTGCTGGTTCACGTTGTTGCCGGTAGGGGTCTGCGTGGTGCAGCTAGCTTGCTTGCTCATTCATTACCCATTGTTCGTCGACTCGGTATTGCCGATAACACAGCAGTAAAAGGCGTTTTACCTTCTCCGCTTCAACAGGTGCAATTGAGCTATAACCTTGTGGCGTCATTTTCGTCTGGAATACTGCACAGAACTTCCTGCAGCGTAAAAAACGTACAGATCTCGAGTTTTACCACAGATTTCTAATATTGCGTAATCTTACGGTATGTGATTTTTTAGTGGTGAAAAAGTCTGTCTACGTGCCTCCTCTTCCAAAACTCTTGTTGAGCCTCGGCGCCACACAGCAAAAGCAGTGAATGCAGTAACTCGATAAGTTAGCAAAATTATGGGACAACTTTGACCATCGTCTGCATGTTTCTTAAAGTCAGGTTGTCAGCATACTGAACACTTGCGAAAGATAAATTAAAACTTTGATCCTAAATGAAATTGTAAAATGTACCCTAAGATTGAAACTTCCTGGCAGATTAAAACTGTGTGCCCGACCGAGACTCGAACTCGGGACCGAGTTCGAGTCTCGGTTGGGCACACAGTTTTAATCTGCCAGGAAGTTTCATATCAGCGCACACTCCGCTGCAGAGTGAAAATTTATTTCTACCCTAAGATTGTTTGTCCATCCATGTAAAAGATAAATTCGGATGATTGTTTTGAAAATGAAAACCTTATAGTCCTCTTGAAACGTCCCCTTTGAACAATTATGCATGATTGTGCTTTAACTGACACACAATATTTTTAGCGCTACGCAATCTGACTTTCAAAAAATCCCTACGAAAGAATGGCCCTGACTAACATTAACCTATACCTTTCACAAATCACTTACCTCACCAAAAATCTTCGTTACTCGAACTACTGCAATACAGCGAGCGCCACTACTGCCAGCTAAATAAAAGATTCAAACTACGGAAGGCACTAACTACTCATAGGCATAGTTAGCAAATGAAAGATTTTAATAGAGAACAAACAATGTATTTACCTTAATAGTGTTGAAAAATCATAATATACATAGGAGTTCATGACATCCAGTCTTAAAAATTTCCAAACTCCGCCATTTCTCTCCCCACATCCACCACTGCTGGCGGCTCACCTCCAACTGCGCAACGCTACGCACTGTTCACATCCAACTGCCGCTGCCCAACACTACAATGGCAGACAACAATGCAAACTAGCCACAGACTGCACACAGCACAGCCAGTGATTTTCATACAGAGCGCTACGTAACGTTGCCAATAAGAAAACATAAACAGCCTACTTAAACTCTGAAAATGCATCCCAAGTTTGTTGAACCAACCCAGATGTCAGCTGTAACGTGGACCCCTGCAAACTAATAATTTGCATTGCCTTTCTCACTAAAGTGTATATTCCAGGTGGTTAGGCTCCCTTCACGTATTCGGCTGTGGAACCGCAGCATTGTGGTACACCCTGTAGCAACACAGTCAGCCACTGACGGTGGAGTGCTGTGTTGCAGAGCGCTGGGCCAGCACTATTGTAGTGACGAGTTCCAGAACGACGTCGGCGGTTGGCCAGCCTACCACTTGCCTGAAGCTCAAGCTGCAACAATTTCGCACCATTTATCAGAAAATTCAGACATCAAAACGAATTCACAGTGGGTTTTTCTCTTGTCCATATTTCATTCCGAGTTCTTGCACTTTTTTTATTATTATCTCTAAACTAAAACTAAACTCCTCCTGAACAGGCCATGAAGGCCCAAAGGTACCGTCCGGCCGCCGTGTCATTCTCAGCCCACAGACGTCACTGGATGCGGCTATGGAGTGGCACGTGGTTAGCACACCGCTCTCCTGGCCATATGTCAGTTTCTGAGACCGGAGCCGCTACTTCATCAAGTAGCTCCTCAGTTTGCCTCACCTCACAAGGGCTGAGTGCACGCCGTTTGCCAACAGTGTTCGGCAGACCGGATGGTCACCCATTCAAGTGCTAGCCCAGCCCGATAGCACTTAACTTCGGTGATCTGACGGGAACCGGTGATACCACTGCGGCATGGTCGTTGGCTTATTATTATATCAACGGTACAATACTCTGCTCTCTACCCCAGAGCGCTCATAAATATATAACAGAGATAATGGAAAAATAAAAATGTGATGACTGTTTACATTTTAAATTTTAAAAATTAATGGTGGACATCTAAAAGGATGAAAAATATATACATTTAAGAAAAACAGTTTCGATAAGGTGACAGTCCTCTATGACAGAAGCACTAGAGCGCTGCACTTTCACTTCTGAAAGACCTTCACTAGGTGAGAAGTATTGTGGGAGGAGAGAATATGTTCCATGGAGGTTGGGGGGGGGGGGCAGAGGTAAAGGAGTAGGGATGTGTTAGCTTTGGAAACTACAGAGATGATAGGTAAGGGTTGAAGCAGATAGTTGGAATACAGATGGTGGAAAGGACAGAGTGTGAGGAGGAGAGAAGGAGTAATAGTGTGTGTGGCGATGGGGGCAGGGGGGGAGGGGGGGAGGGGGTGTAGTGATACAAGCAGAAAGGGATATGGGTGGATGTAGAGGGAAAAGGAGAGAGGAGCCCTGATGTGGAGTGGGATATGTGGTAAAGGGTTAATGTTGGTAGGAAGGATAAATATCGGGGGAGCTCTCATTGTCTGGCAGAAGGAGTTGGTTGAAGTTGCACTGAGGTAGTATATGGAGTGTGTGGAGGTGTAAGGATGAACGAATGTGTTTGTGAAGGCGCAGCAGCATCTCAGGGTTAGTAATCAGAGACGAGACAATGGGGCTATCGGCATCTAGTTTGCAGATAGTGTAGGAGATGCGGAGGTGATCGATGTAGGTGAGAAGGGATAGGAAGTTGATTAGATTGTAGGGGATCCATGTGGTGGAAGGCAAAAGGATGCAGAAAGTGAAATGCAGAGCATGGCGTTCGAGAATCTGGAGGAACTCGTAGAACTTTTATTTGTGCAACACTGATATAGCAGAGGATGGGCCGGGTCGGATCAGGATTTTGTAGCTGTGGAGAAGAGTGGAGTGGTTCAATCTCTGAGTTTGACTTGTTAGTAGTTTTAGTCTATTGTGGGCTTTCTGTTGGATGGTTAGTAGCTCCGTTTTCCACTAAGTTTCCAGCCAAGAGTTAGCCCAAGATATTTTAGTGTATTTAACTGGATAGGACGGTAGTAAATGGTATGGTTGAAGTCATGGAAGCGGAAGGTGTGGGTGCTTCGTCTTATAATTACTGCATGGATTTTGGGAGAGATTGATCTTGAGAAGCTATTGTTACACCAGAAGGTAAACTGATCGGGGTGAATTTGGAGGGATCATTGGGATTTCCAGAATGTAGGGTAGAGGGCAATTTCTTCCATTTTGAAGTGTCATGTGGTTCCATTTCCTGATCAGAAACTTCCTCTGAACAAAGATCCATGAGTTCATCCATTGGATCACAAGGAAAATATGACACAATACCTGCTAAAACCGTCATTTCTCATTGGGAAGCACGCCACACATGGTGTCCCTTTTGTTGCTGCATGCTGTGAAACGACCTGCTAAATCGTGAATCATAGTAATTTGTGACTGCAGCGCTCTGCAGCGGCAGTTCTTGGCTGTATCTGGCATGTAGATCAGATAGATTCTTTACGAAAATGGACGCGCGTAAAACAACTGCGTCAACAGTGTTAGCAACTGTCGAAGAAGAGTGGAGAAAATCAAGAAGAAGATTCCAGGCTCGTCAATGGCGTGAGCAGCGAACTGCTGGTAGAGGACCCGATTTAAGATACTGATTGAGGTGCTAGTAGAAGTTGTTCGTTAACTCAGTTAAATCTCCATCTCATTTTCAGTTTTAAATTTACTATAGTTAAAGTATAGTGTCTAATGTAAGTTTGCGCATCCCACTGCAAGTGTGCCCCAAGGTTCTGTCCTCTCGCCTCTCCTGTATATCCTCCACACTGCCGATATTCCAAAGACCTCTCCTCCTCTTCATATCCTCCAGTACAGCGATGACACTGCCTTCCTACCCTCCAGAAATCCCAACGATTGCTCTATCTCCATCTCAAGCAATTCACCTCCTGGTGCAACCAATGGCTCCTCAAAATCAACCCTACCAAAACTTAATCAATAATTACATACTGAACTACCTGCACCTTCTGCCCCCACAACTTCTATCTTTCCATTTAAGACTTTTCTATCCAGTTAACTAACACTCTAAAATACCTCGCACTAACTCTCGATCACTGACTAACATGAAAGCCGCATCTACTAACCATTCAATAAAAAGCCAACAGCAGACTAAAGTTACTAAAACTACTAACTGGTCGAACATGAGGATTGCATTCTTCCACACCTATAAAGCTCTAACCTGACCCATTCTCTGATATGACAATGTGGCATAGACTTCCGCTCCCCCCTCCTTTTATCACGCCCTACAGGTCCTCGAACAGCATGCACTCCATCTATCGTTTCGGAACCGCTTAATCTCCCCCATCCTCCACCAACTTATAAAATTCCACAGCGTACCCTTCCATCTACAACACCTCCAGACATCACACAGTACCCATAAACTCGACACTACCCACACCCTACTTTCCTACCTGCTCACTGACCCTGGTACTCTGCCGAGCCTCTATCACCACATTCCTCCAACACTGCACCTCCACACCTTCCACATCCTCTCCCAACAAAACTTTAATTGCCATCACTTGCCCGATCATGAAATCCATCCTAATATATACACATCTTACAAGATTTAGGAGATCCCTACCATCCTCCCCTTGTCAGGGTTCCCTTCCCCTCCAAACCTCTCCATCCACTTCCTAAGTCTTGGTTCCTTACAGCATCCCTCTCCTCTCTTCCCCTATCTCTCCTCCAAATATCTACCCACACAAAACCCCTCGGACACATTAACTTTAAATGCTACATTCCCGTGATACTGTTCTGCCTGGTAGTTTACATCCTCTCATCCATTCACTCACCTGTTTATCTATTTTAATCAATCAACATATCTGCCTTTCTGTTGTATTTTATGCAACTGTATCTCTGTTTTTATGTATCTGTGTGCAACGTTCATTTTTCTTTCATTCATCTATATTTTAATTCATTACCGAATAAACCTTTTATATTTTAACTTATTTACCTGACGATTTGTCATTTTGTTGTACAGAGTGTTTATATTTGTTAACTGCAATTTGCAGCTATTATAATATGTTTCTTTAGAATTTTACTCCCATGTGGCTGAAGAGCAGCATAGTGTATACGCAGACAGCTCACCCAATGCGCATATAGGCAGGGAGGGGGGGAGGACGAAATAACAATAAAGAAAATATGTTTGCATATGCATAATATCCATACGAGAGTGAGTCAAATGTAAACTTTAACTGTTCGACTTTGAGCAACAACCTCCCCACTGATAGCAAAGAAGCTAAAAAATTTATTTTCATTCCTTTCTTGGGTAATATATCGTATAGGATTAAACGTCTTCTAAAGAAAAAATATAACTGTAACGTCTCCTTCTCTACAGATAACAGTTTAAAAAGAAATCTTGTACATTCAATAGAGATTGCCAGCGATTGGTTTTCCAATTCAGGTGTTTACAAAATAACCCGTAATAACTGCCCTTCATATTATATTGGTCAAACAGGTAGAGCTGTGAAAACAAGATATAAAGAACACCTATTAGGTAAAAAAAGGAACGAATATACACAGCTCTACTTTTGCCGAACACCTCTTGATAGCCGGCCATACGCCTAAACAGTTAGAAGACACGGTTATCCTACACAGACAAGTCAAAGGGCGTAGATTACATCTGTGGGAAGAGTTACAAATTTTTAAACATCTAGAGCTCAAAGACGGTAATATACTGAACGACCAGTTGAACCTTGCTTGTAGACAATTTTTCGAAGGCTTTAAACCGGTACTGTTTATGTTATAACATTAATGCTGGTAACCTCAGTGGGCTATTTTCTCAGGAAGCTATGATGCGCTTTCAAATCTTTAAGCTCACTACCCTTTATGTAATGTGTTTTTCTCACGATGTATGGCTGCCACTACATCGGCCCTTATGTGATTTTGTCTGTCTCTAAAACGCTGGTTCCCTGCGAATGTGTATTAACTGTATTGTGGACCAGGATTCGTAATTCTGTCTTAAGAGCCATTATTGTCAATTTTAAAGTTCTGAAATATATACCGTGTGTGGGCTTCACTAATATAGTAATGTAATTTTTATATTCTGACTGTATATGCCACTGTGCATAACTCTCTCGGCGCAAGCGCCACCTGCCTTTTTGATGTACAACTACATTAATTGTACCAAGGCTCCCATACTGTTATAACGGGAGTGTTAAACGCTTTCCTTCTTGCTGTTGTTACTTTATCTAAGGACGTTATTAATACTGATAATTTACACGTTGCTTTTGTACGCCAATCGGCACATGGTTCGCGTTACGAGCGCCACCTGCCCTGGCCGCAGAGTAACTACGCTGGCCGATTACACTCAGTCGGTTGTGAGCTCTGCAACATCCATGTACTAATTTATATTTGCGTGACAAACCCTATTTCTAGGGCTATATTTTAATTTTGACAAATGGATTTATGCCGACATTTGTAAAAACGGCGATGATACATCAGCCCATACTAATGTAAAATTGTAAGTACCAGTCGTCGTTCTCATATTTTTGTAATGCAAGAGCTCTCTAATTTGTGTTAAAATCTATTCTTGACTTAAGTTTCATACCTTTCTAATGTAAGCGATGATGTTCATTGTTCTTAGGCCACCTTCTGAAGAAGACAAATTTAAATTTGTTGAAACCTAGGTAAAGAATTCTTTATCCATTGCAACTGGTCGGCTGTTAATAATTTTAAACCTCAAATATTTTTTTAAATATTATTTATTGTGCAGAAGTGGTAGAAAGCCCCACGTTCAATGCAAGTCCTCCAATGCTTACAAAGTGCATAAATTCCTTTAGAAAAAAATTCTGTTGGTAGTCCGGGCAACCACTCACGTACCGTGTGGCGTACCTCTTCATCAGAACGGAACTTCTTTCCTCTCATTGCGTCTTTGAGTGGTCCAAAGATATGGAAATCACTTGGGGCAAGGTCTGGTGAGTATGGCGGATGAGGAAGACACTCAAAATGCAGGTCTGTGATTGTTGCAACTGTTGTACGGGCAGAGTTCAAATGGTTCTGAGCACTATGGGACTCAACTGCTGAGGTCATTAGTCCCCTAGAACTTAGAACTAGTTAAACCTAACTAACCTAAGGACATCACACAAATCCATGCCCGAGGCAGGATTCGAACCTGCGACCGTAGCGGTCTCGCGGTTCCACTCTGCAGCGCCTAGAACCGCACGGCCACTTCGGCCGGCACGGGCAGAGTGGGGCCTTGCATTGTCATGTTGCGAAAGGACACCTGCTGACAGCAATCCACGTCGCTTTGATTTGATTGCAGACCGCAGATGATTTTTTAGGAGATCTTTGTATGATGCACTGGTGACAGTGGTCCCTCTAGGCATGTAATGCTCTAAAATAACTCCTTTTTCGTCCCAAAAGAGAGTCAGCATAACCTTCCCTGCTGGTGGTTCTGTTCGAAACTTCTTTGGTTTTGGTGAGGAGGAATGGCGCCATTCATTGCTCGCTTTCTCCATTCCTTCCTCGCTCTCTTCGTTTCCGGTTGGTGGAAGTGAACGCAGGTTTCGTCCCCAGTAGCCATCACCTTCTCGTTCAAAGCGCCGAAGAAGTTCTTCACAAGCATCAACACGTCGTTCTCTCATTTCAGGAGTTAGCTGCCGTGACTCCTATCTGCAGACACTTTGTGAAATTGGAACACATCATGCACAATGTGGTGTGCTGACCCATGACTAATCTTTAAACATGCTGCTATGTCATTCAGTGTCACTCGGCGGTTTTCCTTCACTATGGCTTCAACTGCTGCAATGTTCTGTGGAGTCACAACTCGTTGTGCCTGACCTGGACGAGGAGCATCTTCCACTGAATTCACAACATTTGTGAACTTCCTACTCCATTCGTAGACTTGCTGCTGTGACAAACATGCAACACCGTACTGAACCTTCATTCGTCGATGAATTTCAATACGTTTCACACCTTCACTACGCAAAAACCGAATAACAGAGCGCTGTTCTTCCCTGGTGCAAGTCGCAAGTGGGGCGGCCACCTTTATACTGATACTGCGACGGTATGTGTGCATTTGCACTATGCTGCCACCTACAGGCCATTCTGCACGCTGTTTGTAGCACGCTTACCAACTTACAGGATAACGACGCGAAATTTCGATTTGTTATTACAAATTTAAGGTTTTCATTTGACTCACCCTCGTATTGTCGATATTGTATCGACTATCATTACTGCGAAGTAGCATAGTTCACCACATAGGTTTCAAGGTCAGGGCTCGTTTCGTATCGATTGAGCAAATGTCACTTGTCGCCACTCAGTGGACGTCCATTTCCGGGATGGACATGCAAATTCCAGTCTTCACCACCGATAAACGGCAGTCAGCACGGATGCATGGACCAGGTGCCTGCTGTGGAGGCCCATACGCAGCAACATTCGCTGAATGTTCGTTGAGGAGGCAATGTTGGCAGCCCCTAAGTTCATCTGGGCGGTCAGTTTCTCAACAGTTCCAAATCTATTCAGCTGTATATGCCGTTGTTCACCTCCGTCATCTAGAACCCGCGATGCACCACAGTTGCCTCGGCGCTAGTTTTGGATAGCGCCATTTTGGCAAGCACAGATTTCTTCATCCACGATGGCAGTTTACAAACTTAGCCGTTTCGGAAACTCTTCCACCCTTGATCGTGCCCTTTTGAACGTCAGATAAATCGCTCCGTTTTCTCATTACGGCAACTACTGCACTGTTTTCTGCGTCCCCCCGATACGCTTTATGTACCCTCCACTGATAGTGCTGCAGGCTGCCGTATGTGAGTGGTTATTACACGAACGTAGGTGGTGGTCACATTAACGTGACTGGATCGTGTAGTTTCCTCTCATTTTATTATAACAAATTGTACCTAAAACGACGCTGTTTTCGTGAGAGATCCTCAATGTATTGGTGCTCTGAAAGAGCTTATACAGTCATACCACGCACGCTACAACAACAACAAAAAAAAAACATCAAATACGAAGGTTAACTCCATGTAGTCTTGTAAGTTCTGCTTGTGGCGTAAAACCCACGCCGCTCCTCATTGGTCACTTTCCTCTCCATGAGGCAAAAAATTTGAAGTGGCAGATTCCTCATTTCACGCTTCGAAATGTAGTGGAACCACGCTGCGGCGTCACCAGTTCTTCGGCCACATTCGTTTTCACGTCCCGTGAGAGGGCGACTTCAGAGACTGCCTCCCAATGTGCGCAGCACCATGGCACGTGGCTTTCCTGCGGTGAGCCGCCATGCTTACTTCGCCTGCATCCCAGTGTGCTCCTGGCCTTACAATGTTCTGCCTTAGAACGCCATGTGAATTGCAGAGAATCGTTTCAAATTACGGGAAATGTTTAGCTGCCAAAAGAAAGATACGTATTCCAAATAATTTGGTAAAAGAGTTAGCTTATATTGTAAAAAGATGACCAATCGTTTTTAGCAAGGTGGCACTATTACCGTTCACGTTCTACACTGATGTGTATACATTATAGCCACCGACCTACTATCGATATGTTTATATCGTCCAAGCGATAGCAGCGTCACCTGGCGAGGAATGCCTGGTAGTCAGACACACGCACGGTGTTGTAAGTAGAATTAGCGAGCCTGCTGTCCGTGTGTAGAATGGGGAAAGCGAGCAGTTTATCTGAGTTTGAATGAGAACAGATTGTGATGGCCCGGAGGTTCGGCACGAGCATTTCGGAAACTGCACGACTTGTCGCGTGTTCGAGGAGTGCTGTGGTGATCGTCTTTTAACACATGGCGAAATAAAGGTTGAAACACGTATGTATTAACAGCGATGGCGAGGCATGACAAAATCTCTGACCAGAGAGTTATTTATCGTTGCTAGTCTGCGCTTGACCGCGCGAGTGTTCAGTTGCTGTTGTGAGTTGGACTCAGTCGGAAGTTGCGTGTAGCGAGTCGGCAGGAACAGTAGTTGTGTGTGAGGAGTCGGCGGGCGTCGACATGGGTCTCTGGTCACGGTTCTGGACGAGGTATATTGTTATCGAAGGTAATGAAGCAGCATTGCGCTCAGCCAATAACATATGTTAATTGGAATTAATTTGTTCAAGAATTGCCCCAATAATAATTTTCTTTTAAAGTAACTGTTTTAAACAAAAAGGATTCATTTCAAGTTAAATAATATTTCCCATGCATTCCCTCCAAGAATCAAAATTAAACATGGGCCAGCATTGCACGGAGCTGTGCCGAAAAATAAGAGCAGATGTAGATGCAGTAAAAATAAGAGCAGATACAGATGCAGTTTACTGAGGTAAGAATTTTGGTTTTTGTGTTCAGGTTTAATTATTGCACAGGGCCGAAGGTCAGCGCAGCTGCCCTTATAAAATTTATCAGGTTCATCTTAACGTTAATTTTGTGGGGAGTTTACATTTGGGCCATTATTATTCTTTAATTTTGCAAGAAGGTTACGCTTGGCCATTTTTATTATGCAGTTTTGTGGGAAGACAACATTTCACTTAACATTGACTTTCATATTCTTGCTGGGAGGTTACAATTTCACTAATATTGTTTTTTAAAATTTTCACGGGGAGGTTACAAGGTGAAACCACGTCCAGACGTCGTGGGACTGGACGGCCACAGCTCATTACAGATGTCGGCCATCGTAAGCTGGGTGGACTGGTAAAACAGGACAGGCGGCGAACTGCGGTGGAACTAACAAAAAATGGTTCAAATGGCTCTGAGCACTATGGGACTTAATATCTGAGGTCATCAGTCCCCTAGAACTTAGAACTACTTAAACCTAACTAACCTAAGGACATCACACACATCCATGCCCGAGGCAGGATTCGAACCTGCGACCGTAGCGGTCTCGCGGTTCCAGACTGTAGCGCCTCGAACCGTTCGGCCACTCTGGCCGGCTGGAACTAACATCAAACATTAATGCTGGACACAGTACAAGTGTGTCTGAACACAAAGCGCACCGAACAATCTCAACGAAGGGCCTCTGCAGCCGACGACATGTGCATGTGCCAATGTTAACAGCATGACATTGGCAACAACGACTGAAATGCGCATGTGACGTTGAAAGGTCTCTGTTGGATTCCTTTCATGTTTGATTTCGTAAATTTGTTGTCATTTACGGCATAAATTCCTTTTCTAAATTTACTGTGGCGTTTCTGACTATCTGGGAGGAGACTGAGTAGTGGAACGTGTTACTTTTACACGTAAACAAGAACGATCTGTCACACTACTACACTTTAAAACACAGTATATATGTAATTCATGTCACACAGTCTCATACGGAACCTACATCCGCTTTCTGTTATATACTGTATATGATAAGATACTGTCATCCCCCTTCCCTTCTGTGTGAGAGGATGAATGATCAAATGTGTTTGTAGTTGCATGCTTGAGGGTAGCAGACAAGGCTGTCTGCTAGAGAACAGTAGGACCAACGTCGGAACAGGTAGCTACGGTTCCTAAAAGCAGAGAGGTTTCTATTCTTAGTATGGTCCGGTCCGTCCCTTGTCATGTTGGTATAGGAAGCTGCCCCTCTGGCCCCTTCCGTTTGTCTTTGTGAGCCACTCTCAGGAAGCACGCTGGGTAGTAGGCAGTTGCAGTCCAGCAGTAGGCAGTTGCAGTCCAGCAGTAGGCAGTTGCAGTCTGGCAGTAGGCAGTTGCAGTCCGGCAGTAGGCAGTTGCAGTCTGGCGGTGGCGAGCGTCTGAAATGGTAAGATCTCCGGCTAAGCGCGTGTCTGTTAAGTCCATAGGACAATGGATTTGTTAAGTTCAGCCTAACTGAAAATTTAATCACTTTTATTTCGGGTTAGCTCTAAAATATCTAAGGTTATCTTAAATTGCAGCGTAGTGTAATTCTCGTGTGAAGTTCATATTATTTTCCGGTAGTTGCTTTGTCACTACTTTATGAGTAAAGTGGAACCACGTGTTGGTCAGTAACTCTAACTAAGATCAATCTTAAATGCGAATGCTTGTGTGATTATAACGTCTCGTCTTGATAATATTTTCAATATAGCAACTTTTCTTTATGTTCAAACCCACGTGGGGTGTACTTTGTGAGACCAGTACCACGTGCTTATATAACTGTTTGACCCGTCAGGTTAACAGTAAGACGTTAGTAACCAGTTCGAGGTTTTTCTTTTGTAATTTGCTTTTCGATCTAATTTATTTTAATTATCAGAATTATTGTGGAGTTATACGCTTTGTGTAAACCAAGTTGACCACGTGAAGCATGTGGTGTAATCATCAAAGTAGCCCTCAGCTATTCTTTTCGCGAAGATTTCACAAAGAGTTAATATGAATTTAGTATACCAGTGTGTGGTAATTACATGACGGACAGGATTGTGCTACGAACGTAATTTCTTTGACTGAAAATTTGAATCTGTTGGTTGTGGTTAACTTTCTCTTGCATGTGTTTCAATGTTCTTTGTGTGTTGTTTTATGAATCCAGTGTTGTATCCAGTCTCCCAATCTTGGCTCCATATTTTATGTGTTCCGTAAGATTCCAATCTCACATTTTCACAATCGTAAATAATGCACCAGCTCAGTTATAACTCACGTATAATATGCTGAAATTTCGATGAGCAATCTTAAAATAAATTTCCAAATATAAACTGATTTCTTTCTTTTTATTTAAATTCTCCTTTTTATATATAGATTACCGGTTGTTTATGACTATTAAAATATTATAATTAATGTTTAGTCTGATTGGTAATGTGGTAAGCCTAGGCTAGATACCCAGTCGTGAAACAGTTGCTTAGTAAACACACGGTTAACCTCCCCAGACAGCTCACGGCTTTTAACCAGCTTTTATTGACCATCAGTACCGCTAGCCAGCATACCAAATTCATGTAGCAATATTACAACGTGCCTAATAAAAGTGTTTGAGTCCTCAAAGTCTACCAAAACCTCTAAGCATCGTGAGGTATTAGAGACAAATGTGATATTCTCGGATTTAACCGATATTTTCGTCCTGTTGCATGTCTGCAAAGGCGAACACTGTTTGTTGAGGGGGGCTCGGAGATATACGACAAAACTTCGTTACAAATAGTGATTTGTTCAGGTTTCCGAGATCTCTCGAATTAATCTTGGAGAAGTAACGTCTCTGGTAAAGGATTCGTCGACGTATTAAATAGGATTGTTCTAAAGTGAATTTGTGTTTCCCAAAATAAATTCAAAAAAATAGTGAAATTTAACTCTTCAACTGTTCTTATTTCAAAAGTTCCTCTTGTTAATAGCAGGCAGAGTGTTTTCCTATTACAAGCTTCTGCAAGTTGTAGAAGGGTTTAGTATATCAAGTATTGTTAAGGGGGATGTAACGGAAAATGTAAATATTTATTTAAAAAATCATTACAGCCATATTTAGTAATAAACAAGTCAAAAATTGTGCATGTGTAAAACAAAAGAGCTGTGTTTTAACGGAAAAATATAATAAAATATGCAGAATCAATATTTTGCCAGAAATTTTATTTTTTTTATTTTTTATTGACTTTTTTTCCAAATGCAATAACTCAAATTCTAATCGTGCAATTAATCTCAAACTTTTATTGTAGTGTCCTGAGAAGGTTATAAGACCACTGAACTACAGTTACTAATTTATAGTACAAATTGTATCATTAACAGAGAGGAGAATCAATTTGTTTCAGAGTAAGCGTGCCTTTTCCTCCTAGTGGTTTTTCATCCTCAAGTACTTCACCTTTCTTCTCTTTCAACAAGCGACGAAGCCTACCACCAAGCCTCGTTTGGATGTGGCCAACACATTCCAAATTTTCTATTGTTGTGTCGTACAGATTTTTATCTGTTACAGCTTTGAACGAAGAGGAGTCCCCATCACCAAGGTCCTCAGATCTGGAGAACGTCCTCACAACTGCAGCAGCCTCCATGCCCCACTTGAGTCACTATAATTTTTAGAGCATGCTACTGCATGCTTTTCTTGCCCCAGTTTCTCACTGTCTTCATTGTTGGACATTTTCCTTGTTGCACCCTGGTGGCAGTATTTAGACTTAATTTCTACAACTAAAACTTTACCTGAGTCAATACTAATAACACATGCAACGGAGATGTGTGACCCCTTTTCATCCAGGTTCCATCTACAGACACACACGGGTCAATAACATTTGTAGGAGATTCACTGTCATGAATTTTTATCCCAGGATCTATTTCTTTTTGGTTTATTTCCACCAAATCCTCCACTGCTTTCTTAATAGAAACTTTGGTGGTATTGCATGCAGCATCAGATGTTTCTTTATTTATTTTTTCAAACCGTACACAAGTTGGAGACAAGTTCAGAAAACTACACAATAAATTACCTACTTCCCTGCCTTGTCCAATTCATCTCAGAGCATATGCTAATCAAAAATTGCTTTCATAGGTACCAGTGTCAGTTTTTTTGGAGGAGGAAAATGAAAATTCATAGCCACGAGAATTACAAATTAATTTAAAATCACAAGCTTTCCCACTCTTCCTTCTTCTACAACAATCATGCATTCCGTATTTTGACAGCTAACACATTATCATGAAAACTTTATAGCCTGGCAGAGAAGCTCTAAAACAATAAGTCTGAACCCAGAGGAATCCATATCATCATCATTCACGCACCTGTACAATTCTCCTGTCCTAAGTTTCGATCCTGAAGCTGAGAGCTTATGTTCTTCATTTCGAGCTGCTTCCTCTTTTTTGTTGGTAAACAGGTTTCCATGAAACCTCCGTTTCCTAAACACAGTTTTTCCACCACCCCTTATGCATAAATCTTGACTTCCATGTAAAGGTTTGCGAATTCAACCTTCCACCTACTAATACGTGTTAGTATTGTCAAAACGCAAATAAACCACATGCAAGAAAGTTTTCAGGCAAAAATACGGATGTCAGCCAGAGATATAAATGACAGCCAAAGATGTCGAAAGAAAATAGCCTTCACACCGCCAAAAATTCTGCTGAGTCAAGCAGTTTCCCTAGTGTCAGAAAAGATGGAAGTGGCCGTCAGTGCACAGTTAATCATTTTAACAATTCAAAGACTTTTTAATGCTGCTATCACGATAAAATTCACACACAACATAGATTAAACTGTGCAGACCAAGAAAGTAATATGTTTGAAACATCAATTTTTGGGCCCAAATTAATTAATACCCCTTTAAAGAGCTCATGCACAGTTTGGACATAAAATAAGACTGCAGATCGCATCTCTACCAAATTTCCTTTTCAAAGTATTCACTTAACAGATAAGCGGGAACCTTCGTTAGCCCTTGTTGTAATAAAGACGTCACGTACCATTTTCTCCGACTACAACAACCGCTGTGGGGAACAGGTGCGTTCGCAACTAGGACGGTCGATCATTGTGCTCCATGCCGCAGTGCCGACTTTGAAAAAGACGTCCTTCGTTCCGGAGAAGAGAACTCGATGACGAACATAGCCCGGGCTACGGGCTCCAGAGGAGCACACACATTATTGTCTCCGCTGTGCGCTTACTGTGAAGCGGGAGATCTGAAAGTAATCGACGTTCAGTTTTACATCCGAACGGTGCTTTTGTGGACATGAGTTTCTTAGCAGAGCTTTATCTACTAATGCCCCTCTACAATTCCTAGAAGCCTGTAGTAGAAATTGTGAAACAACCTGTATAATAGTCATTGAAATTTTAACTGTTATCGCATTTGTTAGACATTTTCTACATATTGGGTACCACAGTATGAAATACATTAAATACAGCAGAAGTGCAAAATGCCGCGTGCTTTTAGTATTTGTTGGAGCTCACGGTCGTTGTCTGGAACAAATGCGACATAGGGACTTGAGCCCCGCTAATGGTCAACCAGTCTAATGCCTGAATTTTGATTCACCATAAAAATAAACACTGGTAGGTAGCTTATAGCGACAACCCATCAGTCTCTCTAAGAAAGCAGCCCTCCTAATCTTTTTCTGATTTCCACACTAGCACGAGTCCTGTCCCTTCTCATTGTCAGTGTTTTCCACACATTCCTTTCCTCTCTGTTTCTGCACAGAACCTCCTCATTTCTTACACTATCAGTCCATGTAATTTTCAACATTCGTCTGTAACGACGCATCTCAAATGCTTCGATTCTCTTCTGTTCCGATTTTCCAACAGTCCACGTTTCACTATCGTGCAATGCTGGGCTCCAAACGTACATTCTCAGAAATTTCTTTCTCTAATTGAGACCTATGTTTGATAATAGTAGACTTCTCTTGGCCAGAAACGCCCTTTTTGCCAGTGTTAGTCGGCTTTTGATGCTTTTCTTGCTCCGTCCGTCATTGGTTATTATGCTGCCTAGCTAGAAGAATTCGTTAACTTCATTACTTTCTGGCCATCAACCCTGATCTTAAGTTCCTCTCTGTTCTCATTTCTGCTACTTCTCCTTACTTTCGACTTTCTTCGATTTACTCTCAATCCATATTCTGTATACATTAAGAAGTTCATTCCATTCAACAGATCCTGTAATTCTTCTTCACTTTCACTCAGGAGAGCAATGTCATCAGCAAGTCATATCACTGACATCCTTTCACCTTTAGTTTTAGCTCCATTCCTGAATCGTTCTTTTATTTCCATCATTGCTTCTTCCATGTACAGATTCAATTATAGGGGCGAAAGACTATCCCCGTGTCTTACACCTTTTTTAATCCGAGCACTTCTTTGTCATCGACTCTTATAATTCCCTCTTGGTTCTCGTACGTATTGTATATTACCCGTCTCTCCCTATACTTTACCCCTACTTTTCTCAGAATATCGAGCATCTTGCACCATTTTACATTGTCGAACGCTTTTTCCAGGTCGACAAAGCCTATGAACGTGTCTTGACTTTTTCTTTAGTCTTGCTTCCATTATCAACCGCAACACCATAATTGCCCCACTGGTGCGTTTACCTTTCCTAAAGCCAAATTGATCGTCATCTAACACATCCTCAGTTTTCTTCTCCATTCTTCTGCATATTATTGTCAGCATTTTGGATTCATGAGCTGTTAAACTGATTGTGCGATAGTTCTCGCACTTGTCAGCTCTTGCAGTTTTCGGAATAGTGTGGATGACATTTTTTCAAAAGTCAGATGGTATATCGACAGATTGATACATTCTGCACACTAACGTGAATAGTCATTTTTTGGCACTTCCCCCAATGATTTAAAAAATTCTGCTGGAATGTTACCTATCCCTTCTGCCTTATTTCATCTTAGGCCCTCCAAAGCTCTCTCAAATTCAGATTCTAATACTGGATCCCCTATCTCCTCGAAATCGGCTCCTGTTTATTTTTCTATCACATCAGACAAATCTACCTCCTCATAGAGGCCATTAAATGAACTCTAGCCACCTATCCGTTCTCCCCTCGGCATTTAACAATGGAATTACCGTCGCACGCTTAATGTTACCATCCTTGCTTTTCATTTCACCACAGGTTATTGTAACTTTCCTATGCTGAATCCGTCCTTCCTACAATCATTTCTTTTTCCATTTCTTCACATTTTTTGAGCAACCATTTCGTCTTAGCTTCCTTGCACTTCCTATTTATTTCATTCCTCAGAGACTTGAACTTCTGTATTCCTGAATTTCACTAAACATTTCTGTACTTCCTTCTTACATCGATCAACTGAAGTACTTCTCCTGTTACCAATGGTTTCTTCGCAGTTACCTTCTTGGTACCTATGTTTTTCTCTCCAGCCGGCCGAAGTGGCAGTCTGCTTTCGGCTGCGGTGGGGCGAGGACGTCCGCTGCGCCCCGCCGTGCGCGACCGTGAGCGCTTGCTTGTGTTTACCTTCTCGCGGCGCGAGTTGTATTTCTTCCAAGTTCAGTGCGATTATGACACACACATGGCGCCACGATACGATCAAAATTACTTTCCAACCAGATCACGCGCGTCCTCGAGCCTATGAAATAGAACAGTTAATACGCGACGATCTACGTTTAGATCCGGCGACTGTCGTCGGAATACATTTTTCTATAACGGCGAGCGTGGTTTATGTTAAAATGACCAGTGCAGAGGTCTGCGCGACAGTGGTTTCTAAATACTCGAACTCTCTCCGATTCAAACATTCTGACGGGCATATCGGTGCAGTGACGGTGGATCATGCAGGCATGGGCCTAAGGACTGTAAGAGTTTTTGAGCTCCCCTTCGAGGTCCCAGAGGAAGTTGTCAAGGACGCCTTCCGACCATATGGCAATGTTATCAGCCACGTTGCAGAAAAGTGGCAAACTTTCTCGACGTATAAGGTCTACAATGGTGTGCGTCAAATTAAACTTGAGCTCAAGAAACATGTGCCGTCCTATTTGAACATCGGTGGCTGTCGTGCAATCATCATGTACGACGGTCAACCGCGTACCTGTTCCGGATGTGGGCAGGAAGGCCATGTTCGATCGAGCTGCTTACAACGTAGAATTACGCAGATACCAGTGGGAGACTCCGTTTCCCCGACGGGGACGACAATCCTGCCCCTCACGTACGCTCAGACGACGATGCGCACCATAGTTGAGGACGAAACGGGCGATCAGACACATCCATCGACGCCAGAAGTACCAAGGGAGGAAGAGGAAGGACCCTCGGTGCCAACCCATATGTCTCCCCCTCCACAGCAACAACAGCAGCAACAGTCCCACGGACTCCAGACGCAACATAACATTCAGAACGCGATGGACGTGGACGCGAACATTGTCCCGACCGCGGCTTTCCTAGCTGAAGGTGATACGACGCTGGATTGCCTCCCACATTCGGATACGGATGTCCACGTTCGAAAGCAACGTTCGCCCCGACGACGCAAGCGACGTCGGCGGACCCCTTCTGACGATTGCCTCCTACACACGGCCGGTCAAGAAGGTGACATCTCATCAGACAGCATGGATGCTGCGCCTGCTGAGGATCTAAGTGGTGTAGACGGTTCACTTGCCCATACTACGAGTGCCCAGTTACTTCTTGCACCACAAACGCGGCAGGTCGCGTCGATGGATGGCGATCCGTCTACCTCTACCAAAGACGACGTACGTGAGAGAGATTTAGGTGCCGATCAGCCACACAGCATCGTGTTGCACCCACTGTGGTCGGACGATGTTGAGGAACTTCCTGAAGAGGGCACGGGTGACAGGGGAGGGGGCGGCATTGGGGATGCCACTACTAGCGTGAACGACTCATAATTTGTAACGGGTTTGGTGGGTCCGGCATCTCTTGCGGTTAGCTTTTATTGCCATGGCGTCTACCCTAGGTGAAGAGGCTAGGCATCACACCTTTCGCCTTGCCACAATCAGTATCAACGCGATAAGGGCACCACACAAACTGACAATGCTACAACGCATGCTTGATGCGGCGGACATCGACGTGGCCCTCTTACAGGAAGTATGTGTCGCTAGTTTCCCTGACTTCTACGGATATACCGCCCACATCTCCCACGCCTCTTCTACCGATTGTGGTGAGGCTGTTCTGCTACGAGACGGTTTGGCGGCTACGGACGTACTGTACTTACCGAGTGCAAGAGCCATGGCAGTAACTGTCAACGGTGTACGACTCATCAATGTATATGCCCCCTCAGGATCAGGGAGACGGAGAGATCGGGCCCGCTTTTTTTTTCGGAAGATATTACGCGTCTATTTATGGGCCACATAGACGATATGGTGATCGGAGGAGATTTTAACTGTACATTATCTCCATCTGATCAGCAGCCACATCACGTCCCGTGTGCGGAATTGGAAATCCTAGTGCGTGACCTCCACCTGATTGACACGTGGCGCCACATCCATGGCCCGGCTCCTGGTTACACCCATTATACAAGCCATTCATCAAGTCGGTTGGACAGGATTTACGTCACAAGCACCCTTTCGACGGCGACGAGAGGAGCAGAACTCTGGCCCACTGCATTCACCGACCACACAGCCTATATTTGCACCATTGCCCTCAAACCTGCACGTGTGTGGCGCAGTAGGCCCCCCTGGAAACTGAACGTCGCCCATCTGGACGAGCCGGAATGTAAAGGTGCTGTCGAAGAGTCGTGGAACGCGTCCTTACGGCGTCGTGGTCGTTACCGATCGACCCTCAGTTGGTGGATTGAATGTGCGAAGCCTGCTCTTAGACGCACCTTCATGGCTTACGGCCGGGAAGCAGCGGCATGGAGGAGGAGCACGGAAAACTTTTATTACACCGTCCTACGGGAATGTCTTGCTATGGAGCCCTCACCTGACAGGCAGATCACAGTCAATCGCGCGAAAGCGCAGCTCGTCTCCTTAGCACGCCATCATTTACAAGGCGCTGTTATACGGTCGCGTGCTCCAGACATGATACAATCAGAAAGGCCATCTATGCACCACGTGCTCATGGAACGCAGGAGGCGCCGTAGGGCACTGGTAACCGACGTGATAACAGACGACGGTCGACATGTGGTAGAACAAGCAGATATAGCAGAAGCCTTCTATGGGCATTACGCTCAACTTTATTCAGCAGTGCTCCCTGATATGGCGACGGTAGACACCGTTTCAGCACATGTCCACGGTACAGTTCCACCAGACATGGTACCGACTTCACTGGGAGAAGTGACAGAAGAGGAAGTGCTCGACGCCATTGGTAAAGGTGCTCCCCATAAATCACCAGGAATCGATGGGTTACCATTAGAGTTCTATCGAGCCTTTAAACAACTGTTGCTACCGTGTTTGCTTGAAATTTGCCAGGAATTGATGTCCCCGGGTATAACATTGCCTGCACCATTCTTGGAAGGTCTGATTGTCCCCATCCATAAGCCGAAGGGACGGAATCATGTCCGCGACTATCGTCCCTTAACGTTATTGAACAGCGACTTCAAGATCTTTTCGAGGCTGCTATCAGAACGTATTCGCGGCACACTATTGCACGTCTTGTCCGGCGATCAGACGTCCTTGGGGGGACCCAACAACATCAGAACTGCGTTATGTCGTTACAGAGATCTCAACTCCCTTGCACGGATGAGACGTTTGCCGGCCGCCCTCGCGTCTATCGACTTTAGCCAGGCTTTTGACCGTGTGGGCCACACTTTCCTCACGGCCGTTCTACGGCGCATGGAATACCCCGACCGCTTTATCACAGTGTTGACACGCCTACTACATGGTGCAACTTCTCGAGTTCTTGTCAATGGAAGACTGACGGCACCCATGCCGATCCGCCGATCAGTACGACAGGGATGTCCATTATCAACATTGTTATTTGCATTGGCCTTAGAACCCTTGTTGTGTGGTCTCCGAGACAGGCTCACTGGGATACAGTTCGGCGGCTCCATCTATCGCTGCACCGCATATGCGGATGATTTGATGATCGTCATACGAGGAGCTGACGATATGGCCGCGGCTTTGGACTGGATTGCAACCTACGGTACGGCTTCTGGTAGCCAAATCAACGTTGACAAGTCCGTCGCCTTGAGCATCGGGATTGGGCTACCGCAGGAACACATTGCCCCCTTACGCTTCAGTGATACTGTACGCTGCTTGGGCTTAGATTTCATGAACGACATGCGACGCGCGACGATGCTCAATTATCGACGCCTTCTTAACCAAATTCGGGCCGGAATTGCAAATCAGCGCTTGCGATCCCTCAACATCGTTCAGCGGGCGTATTATGCCAATGTATACCTTGCGTCCCGCATACCGCATGTCGCCCAAACGCTACCCATTCCGAAGCCCTTGGCTCGTAGCATTATGGCAGCGCTGGGATACTTCGTCACCGCTGGTATGTTACTGAAGATCAGATACGTATCTCTTACCCTCCCCAAGGAAAAAGGTGGTCTCGGCCTAGTTAACGTCCATGATAGGGCCATTGCCCTCTATGTTAGCTCACAGTTATGTCTGCTGCGCCGTTGTCCTACGAGCCTCACGAGTCTGCTTCTGACGGCGCTACGTCCTGCTTCACTAAGAGCGCCGGTGCCACTACAGGACATCCCAGCGCCCCTCTTTTATATAGGACGGTTCTATTTAGAACAAAGTTATTGCAGTGTCGCGCTCGCGACACCACAAATGGCCACAACTCGACGCCTATATCTTGACATGCTGCAACGCCGCCCCCTAAATGTGGTCGAACTAAAATATCCTGACGTACGGTGGCGCGTGGTGTGGAAGACTGTACACGATGCCATGCTTGATTCCGATGCTGTTTCTCAATGGTACGTCGTCGTTAATGGGAAGCTCGTGACGCAAGAACGTCTCTACAATATCCACATGGCGGAATCTCCCAATTGTGTGGGTTGTAATACAGTAGATTCTGACGAGCACCGCCTCAGCTGTGGAGAGGCGGAACCGGTTTGGCACCTAGTGCGGCAGATGCTGGCTTATCTCTTGCGAGTTAGGCCGGAGCATATATCTGCACGCACGTTATTGTTTCCGGATGAGACATTTTACCCCAAGACTCGAACCAACTCTGTCACCTGGATACGTGGACATGCAGTCCATTACCTCTGTCGTGATGGACACAAGGATTTCCTTGACTCCTGGTTCTATTTGCAAAAAGACATCATGCTATTTCCGGGCATACCAGATATCGACAGTGCTTCGCAAACTACCTATGGAGTGCCTTTCACGGCCCGCCGTGTAGCTGGAATGTTCCAGGCAGTGGCAGATGAGGTCAGAACGAACTGCAAACGACCATATATTGAACAATCTTATCAGTGGGCGCAGTCGCTGGGAAGCCTCACTACGACGTGGTAGCTTTCTTTTCATGCTATTTATGTTTCATATCTTCGATGGCGTCTTCATTCTGTTTTAGTTTTCCAGGCTTGGTTAACTGTGACTGTTCGCACATTGATAAAAAAAAAAAAAAAAAAACGTGGGCAGGAGACCTGCGTTCAAATCCAAATAAATACACAAGAACAAAATAAGAACAAAATGAACAACAAATAAAATTTAATAAAGTATTATACCCTTTCCTTTCTTCTTTTATTTTATTTTTTTATACAAAGTTCAGAGGCATATTTAATTTTTGTTTCGTTGGCGGAACCTGAAGTGGCGGCGAACGGCCGTCCTAGTTAGCTTTAGGATGAAAGTGGCGGTGGCACTAGCTTTGTTTTTGTTTTTAGGCTAGATAGGTTTTTGGGGGTAGTATGGGTGATAGGGGCCAACGCCTGAAGTGGAAGAGGTAATTTTCTTACTTTATTAAAAATAAATAAATAATTAAAAAATAATAATAATAAAAAAAAATAAAAAAGGGGTAGCGTAAAAAAAAGAAAAAAGAAAAAAAGTGGCCGTGCGGTTAAAGGCGCTGCAGTCTGGAACCGCAAGACCGCTACGGTCGCAGGTTCGAATCCTGCCCCGGGCATGGATGTTTGTGATGTCCTTAGGTTAGTTAGGTTTAACTAGTTCTAAGTTCTAGGGGACTAATGACCTCAGCAGATGAGTCCCATAGTGCTCAGAGCCATTTTTTCTCTCCAGCTTCTGTTATTGCTCTTTTTAGAGATGTCCATTCCTCTTCAACTGTAATGCCTACTGAGTTATTGCTTATGACTGTATCTATAGCCTTATAGAACTTGAAGCGTATCTCGTCATTCCTTAGTACTTCTGTATCCCACTTCTTTGCGCATTGATTCTTCTTGACTAATCTCTTAAACTTCAGCCTACTCTTCATCACTACTACATTGTAATCTGAGTCGATATCTGCTCCTGAGTATGCCCTCTAGTCCAGTATCTGATCCTGGAATCTCTGCCGGACCATGATGCAATCTGACTGAACTCTTCCCGTATCACCCGTCCTTTTCCAAGTATACGTCCTCCTCTTGTGATTCTTGAACAGAACATTCGCTATTACTAACTGAAATATATTCTATATCTATATCCGCATCCCACTCCAGCTAATGCCGGATCTGGGTGCTGACGAGTCCTCTCCATTTGGCTCGGTCCTCTCACCACTTTTCTTGCTCCACTTGCTGCCAGGTCACATCTCTCCTTTCCACGGATATTCTCACTCCCGTTTTCCACCGTGTTCTTGGGCTCCCTCTAGGTCTTTTTCCATCCATCTTTAGTTCTTCCATAATTTTGGGTAGTCTCTGCCCACGTATCCTCTTAACATGCACTCACCATCTTAAACTCTTTTTTTTTCGATTTCTTCTCTCGTACTTTTTTGTTTAAGGTCCTTTCTAATATCTACCTACATTCCTTACTCTGTCCATTCTTGTTTTTCCCTTAACTGCTCTGAGAAATTTTATTTCCCCTGCTTGCAGTCTGCTCTAGTCGTTTTCTGTCATTGTCCATGTTTCTCCTCCATAGGTGACAATAGGGAAGTAATAACTCTTATACATAAGGAGTTTTGCTTTTTCTGAAACTTCTTTATTCTAAATCAGGTGTTTTATTGTTTGGTAGAAATTACCTCCCTTCTGTAACCTCCTATTAATTTCGTTGGTTATTCTTCCACCATTAGATATTTCGCTCCCTAAATAAGTGAAACTCTCTACCACTTTGAGGGGTTCTCCATTCAAAGTAACATTCCCATTGATCCCTTTGTCTCCTCCAAATACCATCAGTTCACTCTTATCTTTATTAGTTTTTATCCATACTGCTTCATTATTTTCTTCCACGCATCAAGCTGTAACTGTACATCTACCTCTTTATCGCCCCATATTACCGCGTCATCTAAAAGAATCATCTTTTTGTCATTTTCTTTTACTATATCTTTAACTGCCCTATTCATTCCCCCCCATCACAACATTAAAAAGTGCAGGAGATAGAATACTTCCTTCTTTATGTCCTTGTCTTATTACGAAGTATTCAGAGTTCCCCAATGGTGTTCTAGTTCTACAATTGTGTCCTCTGTACATTGTCTTTATTACATTAATGTATCCATCTTCTATACCTGCCTCCTTCACTTTTTCCCAGAGTCTTTCCTTGTTAACTGAGTCATAGGCCTTTTCTACGTCTATAAAAACCATTATCAGCCTTTTTTATACTCACAACCTTTTTCCAGCTGTTGACGGATGGAAAATATCAGATCGATCGTGCTTCTTCCTTTCCTAAGCCCATGCAGTTGTTTACTCGGCTCCTTTTCTATCTTTTCACTTATACGATTAAGAAAAATTCTTTAAAAAATCTTGGCTGTATGACTCATAAGCGTTATTCCTCTGTAGTTTTTACGAAGTCTTTTATTGCCTTTTTTGAAGATAGGAACAATGTCTCCTCTTCTCCAAATGTCAGGTATTGCACTATTTCTCCACACACTTGATAGTTCTCTATACAGCCACTGCATTCCCACTGGACCTGCTGCTCTTATCATGTCCACTGATACTCCATCAGGTCCTGGAGTTTTCCGCCCATTTATCTTCTTCACAGCTATTTCCATTTCGTCCCATGTAATTTGTCCTAATTCTGCTACCCAACTTCTCTCAATTTCTCCATTATTTGTTGTTTCCTCCTGTACTTGCTCCTCAGCATTTAGCAGTTTCTTAACATGTTCTCTCCAGAGATCTTTTATATTCCCTGGATCTTCAATCACAGTACCATCCTCTATCTTCATCTTTACTGGTACTTCAGAAGCCTTACTTTTACTTTTCATCATTTTGTAGAATATTTTCTTATTGCTCTTCACATCTTCTTCAATTCTGTCTTACTTTTTCCTTTCGAGATGCTCTACCTCATACTTTTTGTGCTGATTCGACTAAAGTGTCTTTGAATAAACTCTATTCTTTTTCTACATCGCAAAAAACTTCGTTTGGAAATTTTTGTGTGATTCATTCTCTATACTTCTGAGCACTTTCACTCTCCTTCAGTTTCCAAACCTGTATCCTCATCACTTCCTTCTGTTTTCTATGTTACACACACTGATTCATTTTCCATTGTCCCACCCGTAGGCTATGGTCTCCATCTGCACTCACACCTGGAATTACCTTCACATTTGTTACTTTCTCTCCCCATTCCCTATCTACTAGAATATAATCAATTACACTCTTGTTTCTTCCATCCCAACTGGATCTGGTGATAACATGTCTTTCTCTCTTCATAAACCAGCTGTTTTCTATTTTCATTCCATTCCTCTGGCATAAATCCAGGAGTCTTTCCCCTTCTTCATTTCTGCCTCCTTATCCAAAACATCCCAATACTTGCTCAAATCCCTATCTGTCTTTGCCTACCTGTGCGTTAAAATCTTCCATCACTATATTAGCACACTCTATATGATTCTCTAACTCATTTTCAAAGCCCATCTTCTCTTCTTCGATACATCCCACTTGGCGTGTATGAATCTGGATAACTTTTAGTGTTTCTTTTTGGAATCTCAGGTTTAAGATTATGATCCTGTCTGATATATATCTCACACTTTCAGTAAAGCTTTGTACATCCTATTCATCATCACTGCATCACTGCCAGACCATTTCTTCCAAACCTGTTATTCCCACTCCAGTACAGTTTTCCTGCTCCTCTCAAATTCTTCTCACCTTTTCCCTTCCACTTCGTTTCGCTTAATCCAAAAATATCTAATTTTCTCTCTGTTAGTACATCTGTCATTTCTTCCATTTTTCCATTGAGGGTTAATATATTAAGGGTGCCAATATGTAGGTTTTTTTAGTCCATTTGGTTTCATCTTCTTGTACTGATGAGTATCATCAGATCTTCCATCATTCACACCAGTACTTGAAGAAGCAGTGGGGTCAAATTCTGAGTGGTTCGTTCGGAGGCTCATCTGTGTTTTGAAAGCAATATATGGAGACTTTCCTACTGGCTTGCTAGGGCTAACGCAAGAAAGGATTTTCTGTTGCGGTTGTCTCCCTTAGCCTTTGGAGTTTCTCCTCCACCACAAGGCAGCTGTTCCCTTCTCATTTAATCCCCAGAAAGGAGGGTTGCCTCATCCAGCTTCGCCTTTCCAAAGTCTTTCTTCTCCGCCGTCGCTGCCCTGTGCATGGGTTCGTGTTATACCCCACGGGATTGGGTCCCTACCTGAACACAGCCATCCTATCACTCTGGCCTACTGAAGTGTAGGATGCCCACCCACGAGACATGGACGCACCAGACAGGACTTACCCCAGTGGAGGAATAGGGAAGGGGACCCTACCTCCCTGGAGCCGGGTTTAATGATTGTGTATGGTGCCACAATCAAAGAAATTGAAATTTATTCCAGAACTCAGTTAGTCTTCCTCCTCTCTCATTCCTTGTCCCAGGCCCATATTCTCCTGTAACCTCTTCTACTCCTTCCCCTACAACTGCATTCCAGTCCCCCATGGCTATTAGATTTTCATCTCTCTTTATGTACTGCATTACCCTTTCAATATCCTGACGTACTTTCTCTATCTCCTCGTCTTCAGCTTGCGACGTCGGCATGTGTACCTTGGCCTGTCGTTTTCGGTGTTGGCTTGCTGTAGATTCTGATAAGAACAACCCTGTCACTGAACTGTTCGGAGTAACGCACTCTGTGCACTACCTTCCTATCCATAACGATTCCTACTCCCGTTATACCATTTTGCCAATGGAGGCATCATCATGACGCTTTTCAATTACAGGCCGCATGTCCTGTGGGTCCGCAACCTGTGGTCTCGCGGTAGCGTTCCCGCTTCCCGAGCATGGGGTCCCATTGATCATTGTGATTCTTCCGACTCGAGTGGCAGTTTCCCATCCCCGGGGCAAAAGAGTGCCCGAATCTCTGTCCTCTCCTCCGCTCTCTTTGACATGGCCGTTGGCAGGATGAGGATAATTTTTTATACGGAACTCTTCAGCCGTCAATGCTGATTATCATCAAAATTTAACGGGTGGTGGGTTTCGAACCCGAGATCGCGGACGTTTAGATTGCTGATCAAAGAACCTACGCCTTATATATATGTTAGAGCTCATTTTATTACTTCTCTTCAAATCACATTAATCATGGAATGGAAACACACAGCAACAGAACGTACCAGCGTGACTTCAAACACTTTGTTACAGGAAATGTTCAAAATGTCCTCCGTTAGCGAGGATACATGCATCCACCCTCCGTCGCATGGAATCCCTGATGCGCTGATGCAGTCCTGGAGAATGGCGTAGTGTATCACAGACGTCCACAATACGAGCACGAAGAGTCTCTACATTTCGTACCGGGGTTGCGTAGACAAGAGCTTTCAAATGTCCCCATTCCCCCATAAATGAAAGTCAAGAGGGTTGAGGTCAGGAGAGCGTGGAGGCCATGGAATTGGTCCGCCTCTACCAATCCATCTGTCACCGAATCTGTTGTTGAGAAGCGTACGAACACTTCGACTGAAATATGCAGGAGCTCCATCGTGCATAAACCACATGTTGTGTCGTACTTGTACAGGCACATGTTCTAGCAGCACAGGTAGAGTATCCCGTATGAAATCATGATAACGTGCTCCATTGGGCGTTGGTGGAAGAACATGGGGCCCAATCAAGACATCACCAACAATGCCTGCCCTAACGCTCACAGAAAATCTGTGTTGATGACGTGATTGCACAATTGCGTGCGGATTCTCGTCAGCCCACATATGTTAATTGTGAAAATTTACAACTTGATCACGTTGGAATGAAGCCTCATCCGTAAAGAGAACATTTGCACTGAAATGAGGATTGACACATTGTTGGATGAACCATTCGCAGAGGTGTACCCGTGGAGGCCAATCAGCTGCTGATAGTGCCTGCACACGCTGTACATGGTACGGAAACAACTGGTTCTCCCGTACCACTCTCCATACAGTGACGTGGTCAACGTTACCTTGTACAGCAGCAACTTCTCTGACGCTGACATTAGGGTTATCGTCAACTGCACGAAGAATTGCCTCGTCCATTGCAGGTATCCTCGTCGTTCTAGGTCTTCCCCAGTCGCGAGTCATAGGCTGGAATGTTCCGTGCTCCCTAAGACGCCGATCAATTGCTTCGGACGTCTTCCTGTCGGGACACCTTCGTTCTGGAGATCTGTCTCGATACAAACGTACCGTGCCACGGCTATTGCCCCGTGCTAATCCATACATCAAATGGGCATGTGCCAACTCCGCATTTGTAAACATTTCACTGACTGCAAAACCACGTTCGTGATGAACACTAACCTGATGTGCTTGTACACGTTCCCTACCGTGAATTGAACACGCCTAGACCGCGGGTGCCATAGTGTCTCCATTCGAGCCCTAATCTCTCTAATCTTATTTTCATGGTCCTTTCACGAAATATTTGTTGGCGGCAGTAGAATCGTTCTACAGTACGTCTCAAACAATAGTTCACTAAATTTTCTCGATATTGCTCCTCGAAAAGAAGGTCACCTTCCATCCTCGGATTCCCATTTTCGTTCCCGAAGCGTCTTCATAATACTTCTGTGTTTTTCGAACCTACTGGTTAAAAACCTAGCAGTCCGCCCCTAAATTGCTTCGATGCCTTTCTTTAATGTGACCTGGGGCAGATCCCAAACACTTGAACAGTACTCAACAATGGGTCGCACTAGCGTTCTATATGCGTCTCGTTTGCAGATGAACCACATTTCACTATAATTCTCACAATAAAAAGAAGTCGATCATTCGGCTTCCTTACTACAATGCTTACATGCTCATTCCATTTGCGATTGCTTTGGAATGGTACATCTAGATTGTGTCAAGCTGCACACTACTAATGCTGTACCCGAACATTACGAATTTGTTCTTGCTACTCATAGGCATCAAACTGCATTTTTCCACATTTGAAGCTAGCTGCCATTCTTCACACCAACTACAAATTTTGTCTTAGTCATTTTGTATCCTCCTACAGTCAATGAACGACGACAGCTTCCCATACACCACAGCATCATCAGCAAACAGCCACAGACTGCTGCTTACCCTGTCCGCCTAACCATTTACCCCACTGGCCATTAAAATCGCTACACCACGAAGATGACGTGCTACAGACGCTAAATTTCAGCGACAGGAAGAAGATACAGTGATACGCAAATGATAAGCTTTTCAGAGCATTCACACAAGGTTGGCGCCGGTGGCGACACCTACAACGTGCTGACATGAGGAAAGTTTCCAACCTATTTCTCATACACAAACAGCAGTTGACCGGCATTGCCTGGTGAAATTTTGATCTGGTGCCTCGTGTAAGGAGAAGAAATGCGTACCATCATGTTTCCGAATTTGATAAAGGTCGGATTGCAGCCTATCGCGATTGCGGTTTATCGTATCGCGACATTGCTGCTCGCGTTGGTCGAGATCCAATGACTGTTAGCAGAATATGGAATCGGTCGGTTTAGGAGGGTAAAACGGAACGCCGTGCTGGATCCCAACGGCCTCGTATCACTAGCAGTCGAGATGACAGCATCTTATCCGCAAGGCTGTAACGGATCTTGCAGCCACGTCTCGATCCCTGAGTCAACAGATGGGGACGTTTGCAAGACAACAACCACCTGCACGAACAATTCGATGACGATTGCAGCAGCATGGATTATCAGCTCGGAGACCATGGCTGCGGTTACCCTTGACGCTGCATCACAGAGGGGAGCGCCTGCGATGGTGTACTCAACGACGAACCTGGCTGCACGAATGGCAAAACGTGATTTTTTGGGATGAATCCAGGTTCTGTTTACAACATCATGATGGTCGCATCCGTGTTTTGAGACATCGCGGTGAACGCACATTGGAAGCGTGTATTCGTCATCGCCATACTGGAGTATCACCCGGCGTGATGGTATGGGGTGGCATTGGTTACACGTCTCGGTCACCTCTTGTTCGCATTGATGACACTTTGAACAGTGGACGTTACATTACAGACGTGTTACGACCCATGGCTCTACCCTTCATTCGATTGCTGCGAAACCCTAAATTTCAGCAGGATAATGCACGACCGCATGCTGCAGGTCCTGTACGAGCCTTTCTGGATACAGAAAATGTTCCACTGCTGCCCTGGCCAGCACATTCTCCAGATATCTCACCAATTGAAAACGTCTGGTCAGTGGTGGCCGAGCAACTGGCTCGTCACAATACGCCAGTCACTCCTCTTGATGAACTGTGGTATCGTGTTGAAGCTGCATGGGCAGCTGTACCTGTACACGCCATCCAAGCTCTGTTTGACTCAATACCGAGGCGTATCAAGGCCGTTGTTACGGCCAGAGGTGGTTGTTATGGGTACTGATTTCTGAGGATCTATGCACCCAAATTGCGTGAAAATGTAATCACATGTCAGTTCTAGTATAATATACTTATCCAATGAATACCAGTTTATCATCTGCATTTCTTCTTGGTGTAGCAATTTTAATAGCCAGTGGTGTATGTATACAGAAAATTGAACCGTCGCGGGCCCGCATCTCGTGGTCGTGCGGTAGCGTTCTCGCTTCCCACGCCCGGGTTCCCGGGTTCGATTCCCGGCGGGGTCAGGGATTTTCTCTGCCTCGTGATGGCTGGGTGTTGTGTGCTGTCCTTAGGTTAGTTAGGTTTAAGTAGTTCTAAGTTCTAGGGGACTTATGACCACAGCAGTTAAGTCCCATAGTGCTCAGAGCCATTTTTTTTTAACCGTCGCGGCTTCCGTGAGGGCGCGCGTGCGATCTTACTGGCGCCACTTGAGCGCACGTTCTATCGATTCTGACCCTCGTCCTATGATCTTTGCTTGGTTATGTGTCCCGTCTGGGGTCGTGTGGTAGTAATTGGTGTGTGGGACACGGAGCTGTTAGGGTGTGCCTAAGTATTCGGCGTCTTGGCGATTGCACCGAGTTGAAACTGTTGGCAGTTAGGCTACGAGGGCACACGTTTTCCTGAAGTGTTGACCTTTGCTACCGGGGAGTTTAGCGGGCAAGGATCGGCGGTCGTCGCGTGCAACCTGGTTGCGACATGCATCAGTCAACTGCGGTGTGCTAAATACGCTAAGACGTATCAAACAACTTGTTAGAAGCTTTGAGCAGGAGAGCAGTATTACCCGGTGCCTACCCGGAGTCCTAAAACTATTGGACTCCTTGGCATTTATTCGAAATTATGAACGAAGACTGTTCAGTAAGTAGTGTGCTTGCCCGCCCTGTTAGCCGTGCGGTGTAAAGCACGGCTTTCCGGAACGGGAAGGAGCGCCTGGTCCCCGGCACGAATCCTCCCGGCGGACTTATGTCGAGGTTCCGTGAGCCGGCCAGTCTGCCTCGGCGAATGCGGACTGGTTCCCATTATTAAGCCTCAGTTACACTATGTCGGCGATTGCTGCTCAAACAAGTTCTCCACGTACGCGTACACCACCATTACTCTAAGACGCAAACATAGGGTTTACTCCCGCTGGTGTAAGACGTTCCCTGGGGTGTCCACCGGGGGTCGACGCGAACAATAACCCTGAAAGAGTGGTTCGGTGTGGGGCGGCGGAGGGGTGACGTAGACTGCGGTAGTCGTCGTGGGTTTGTGGACCACTGCGGCTGCGGGTGGGAGGAGCGGGGGGGGGGGGGGAGAACACTTTCTGTCGTTTCTAGGCCCCCGGTTAACATACGATACAACACAAGTACTATGCTTAAAGACTGTTCGTTCTGCCCTGGTGTGAGCTGGCCAAGAATCCGGTTCCTTTATACCTCTCAGTGACCCCTCTGGGGACTGTGTGTGTCAGTGTACACATTTGTCTAAGCGCCCAGACAGTATTTTGCAATATTGATCTGGTTCTTGAAATCATTGTTTGTTGTCATTGAGTATTTGATACTACTGATTGTAATTTCTCTTTCCTGCAGACCTTATTGCCCTTCCTGGGGAGAGATATGGGATTTGGCTTGTAACTAAGGTTATCTGCGGTGGGCCTTAATGTACGCAGGTGTGGGTCTTGTGTGTACGCGTGTTTGAATTTGCACACTCTCTTACTCCGTGTTGAGGAGCCCTTCAGGTTATTGCTGT